>NW_005195988.1:0-14747 GCF_000372725.1 Emiliania huxleyi CCMP1516 | reverse complement strand
GTCCGTGTCTCGAACGCTATTTCCTTGGCACGGCTGCATGCTTGTCCGGCGCCCGCTGCGCTTCGAGGCCGATCGTTACGGCGAGGGAGAGTTCGTCTGCGAGTACAAACATGCAATGATGCTCGCGTCGAAAGAGGACGGCTTTGCTACCCTATCCGCAGTGCACATCGCGCTCTCGGAGTACAAATCTGAGAACCCGCACGTCTCGAGCGCCTTGGTCAAGACTGACGGAGCCGCCGCATACGCGGGCGCGACCTTCACCCTCGGCCTCTCCTTCCTGGGTGAGACGACCGGCATCGTCGTCCGCGGACACTTCATCGGCGAAGCTGGGCAGAATAAGTCTACTCTCGACGGCGAGTTTGCGGTCAGCGGGAGCCAGGTCCGCCGGCTCATCTGCAGCGGCCTCCACGACGTCCGCACGCCGTCAGACCTATTCCACGGGTTAGAGAAGGTGCTCTCCAAGCAGGGCGGCCGCACAGTCGCGCTCTTCCGGCCCGCCGGCAGCGAGGAGTTCGCCGTGGAGACGATCGCTCGCCTCACCCTGATGTCGGCCCGCGAGTACGTCTACGACGGGTCGGGGTCGTTCGAGGCGCTGCTACTCCGCCGCCAGTCCTTTCTGGGGGAGGGGGAGCGGCTGACCTCGGCCGACCTCTTCCCGGACGGAAGGGTCGCGCCCACCGCGCCTCAGGTCGTCGCCTCGACGAGCCGCGGGGCGGCGGGCAGCTCGGGGCAGCACGAGCTCGTCGCACGAAACGACGACAGGGGCCGCGAGGGCAAAGCGGACCGGAAGCTCGTCGCACGAAGCGACAGGGGCCGCGAGGCGCGGGCGAAGGCCAAGGCGGAGCGGAAGGAGGCGGCACAGGCGAAGGTGGCGGCGGAGCGCCGCCGTCTCGCTTCGGAGGCCTCGGTGGCGCGATCGACAGCGCGGTCCTACCGATGCTGCGACATGCCTGGCGGCATGCACGGCTGCGATCGAGTCTTTGTGCGCCTAGGGGCGTTAAACAGGCATCTGGAGCAGGGTCGCACCAACCCGGATGTGCACCAGTCCGGTTATGTCCGATGCTACCCCGCCGGCGCGCCTGTCGGCAGGGCGAGCGCCGGCGACGTGCTTGCGCGAGCGGTTGCCGCACAGGCAGGGCGTGTCACCATCCACGGCGGCGAGGGCGGCCTCGCCTCGCCCACCCTCTGCCCGGTGGCCGAGCTGCAGCTGACGCTGTGCGATGGGACCGTGTGCAAGCCGACCCCTCCGGAGGCTGGCTATGCCGGTAACCAGCAGGGGCGGTCGAAGCCGCGCCGCAAGTCCGCCATGCAGCTGACCTACGTCCTACTCGTCGGCCACGACGTGAAGGATGAGAAGGGGTACGAGAACCTGCACGGGCACGAGGCGAGCCAGCTCATGCTGGAGTGGGGCACGGCCGGCTTTGCCAGCCGTTTTGCGGGGGTTGGCAATGCGGCGGCCACGCAAGACGGGCAGCCGCACCTGCCGCGGACGGCGCAACTCTCGGCGAGCGAGCTCACGCCGCTGCTTATGCTGCCCCGGGCGAAGCTCGAGGCTCGCATCCTGAAGCTGAAGGCAAAGGAGCGGCGCCCCTGGGTCGCCGCAAAGACGAGGAAGCGGAAGCGCAGCGCCGTCCCTGCCGGCCGCAAGCAGAAGCCCGACAGCGCGGCCATCCTGCGCTCGGCGCGCGTCAAGCTTCGGCGCGCGGGCTGGGACATCGCCGCCGCAGTCGGGCAGAGGGGCGGGCGGCGGGCGGACCGCCTCACCGTCCCGGAGCTGAAGGCTCTCGTGGCAGGCCGCGGCTGGAAGCTGGGGAAGGGTGAGAAGGCCAACCAAGGCCCCCTGCTTGCGCTCGCCGAGCGGAAACGCAAAGAGGCGCGCGACGCGCACGCTGGCCGCCACGGCGGCGTCGCCCGGCCTGAGGACGGCCTGGACGAGTGCTGGGCGCCTCAGCCCGAGGATGAGGTGTCAGACGACGGCGCGGGCGGCTCCGAGGCGAGCGGCTCGGGCGCCGCCGGCGCTGCAGGCGGTGCGGGCGGTGCGGGCGGTGCGGGCGCGGGGGGCGTAGCAGGCGCGAGGGCGGAGGCCGGCACGGCTGGGGAGCCGGCGGGCGACGGCTCGGCGTCGGAGGGAGAGGCTACAGGTGATGTCGAAATGGGTGAGGCATGCGGGGACGCCGAGATGGCAGAGGCAGGGTCGGGGAGCGGCGGCGGCGGCGGTGGCGACGGCAGCGACGGCAGCAGCAGCAGTAGCAGCAGCAGCAGCGACGATGACAGCGACGACGCCGACGGACCTGACAGCAACTGTGAGGGAGAGGGAGAGGATGTAGCGTCGTCCGAGTCTGAGAGTGAGTCTGGGGATGAGGGTGAGGAGTAGCCGCGCGGTGGAGTGTACGCTCGCTGTTTACTCGATCCGCGCGTGTGTCGACAAGGGAGAAAACGGCCACGAGAAGAGGAGGGCACGCGTGACACCTGAGCGAGCCCGCCACAGCTGGCTCTTTCACCTGCAAGTACGAAGTAGCAGACGCTGAGGCGCGCAGGAAGTGGCCGACACGGCAAGGTCAGCGCGCATTTGCGCCGCGTCGCGAGATGGAGGGAGTACTGCAACCTACAGAGAGAGGACCTGCAGCAGCAGCCAGACGCGACGATTCGCACGAAGGAGTGACTCGCCCGCGGCTTGCCGCACTGCACTCGCAGATATGCCCTCCGGGCGGAGGTTGAGCACTAGCCGCAAGGCACACGACCGCGGCCAGTGCTCAACCTGCAGCACCGGGCCTACAGCGAGGAGTGATACGGTGATTGACGAGGCAGTGGTTCATGACGGTGGTGGAATCGGTGTCAAAACCGAGCCAACAGGCTGAAACGGCACGGGAGCTCACAGCGTGCCTCACTGAGAGTCTCGCGGGTGCTCCGAGGCGAGCAGAGCGCGAGGGCCGATGGCATGTGAGTCTACGTAGACGCCTCATACTTGGCGGGGCTAGTGCCGGACGCAGATGGACGAAGACCGAGTCGACGGCCTGCCCCAAAAATCAAGAAAAAATTCTGAGGCCGAAATCTCGATTTTTAAGCTATCTGGGGGTGTTTCTGGGACCATATGCGACCACTTCACCCGCCCCGGGAGGACTGGATCAGTTGCGACCTATCTTGCACCATCCTGGTGTGAAGTCGCCCGTATGTTCATCTCTTCCACGGCGGAGGACGGCGTACCGGGTACCCGGCGGTAGGCTACAGCCCAGAAGCGAGTGAACCGGCTACGAGATGGGCAACGCCGTCGCCCGCGAGGCCCAGCCGGTCGTGCAGCGGCTCATATCTCGCTGGCTGCTCCGCTCGCGCCTCGAGGTGGCGCTCGCGGGCCTCGACGGGAGCGGCAAGTCCGCTCTCGCTCGGGCGCTGGCGGCCGAGCCTCCGCTCGCCGCCGCGCCGTCGCTCAAGCCGACCATCGGCCTCGTCGTGCAGCGCGTGCAGCACAGCGGGCTCGACCTCTCGCTATGGGACCTGGGCGGCCGGCAGCGCTTCCGTTTTGACTGGGCGCGGCACGTCTCAGGCTGCGACGCGCTCCTCTTCCTGATCGACGTCTCCGACCGCGACCGCCTCGCCGAGGCGCGGCAGGCGCGCCGCCGCAGACGTCGACGACCGGGACCGCCGCCTCGCCGCGCGAACACTCCACCGGCCGGCCTCCCCGCCCTCGCACAGGCGCTGCACATGCTGCTCGACGACCCGCGGCTGCGCGGCCTGCCTCTGCTGGTGGTGGCGAGCAAGTGCGACACGCTGCAGCCGCGCGACCGCGCGGAGCTCGAGCGGCTCGGCTGGGCGCCGCTCAGCCGCCTCCTCAACCTCGATTGCGTCACGGAGCAGTCCTGGTCCGTCCTGGGCGTGTCGGCGACCGACGGGCTCAACCTGCCCGCACTCACGCGCTGGCTCGTGCTGCGGGCGCACTCGGGCCGGCCGCCGCGCGAGGGGGCGCTCGGCGAGGGGGCGAGCCGCTGGCCGGGCGGCGGCGCGCAGCGGCACGGGCAAGCCCTGCTCCGCCGCCTCATGCCGCCCTGGCTCGGCCTCAGAGGCGGGGCGGCGGCGGTGCCGGACCACGAGTCGACGCTCTTGGGGGACGCGGAGCTGCGGCCGGTGTAGCGAGCCAGTGCTAAGTACTATTTCATGGGAGAACGGTAGGTGTATATACAAAACTCATTTGTTTTGCCGCAGCCCAGCGCGGCGCGGGGCCATGAGTCAAGGTAGAAGGTAAGGTAAGGTAAGGTAAATTTCTCCACACACACAAGTGGTGGGGCAAGGGGGGGGCGATCGCCGATCCTCGCACATCTCCACACCCGGCAGGAGCCCCACGGCATTCAAAGTGCAAGCACTGGCCCGGTGTCAAGGCATGAGGCCACAGCGCCCATATCTCTCTAGAGGGGCCTCTCGCCAATGGGCTCGTTGCGTCCCGTCACGGCGACGAGTCACGAGAAATCGTCGAATCGTCGTCTCGGCTCTCGCTCACCAGCATGCTCACCAGCCACGACGGCCCTGCATGCTCTGCAACTCAATAAGTTCAGCAAAGAAATGGCACCTTGCAAAACACCGCCGCGAGCTCGCTCGCCGTGATCGTGCGGTCAATCCACGGGGCCAGGAAGGTGACATCCGTGTAGCGAATGTAGGCGGTCTCCGCGTTGTCAACGTCGTTGACACCCGTGATGGGGCTCGCCTTGACGCCGCCCTTGACGATGCCAGCGTACTTGCCTCCAATGTAGAGCGGCCCTCCAGAGTCTCCGTACCCGGTGCGCGCGCCCTCCACCAGATCGTCGCCGGGCAGGGTGCCTCCCAGCTCGGTCTTCACCGGCGGGCCGACGCAAAAATCGTGCACCGGCGAGTAATCACCACGGTTGAACCCCTCGCAGTGCGTGTGCCACGAGATGAGCGAGCGTGCCGCAACGACAGTCGAGGCGTAGTACTTGAGGGGTGTGCCTGGTGCGGCGGGTGCGGCCGCGTGAGGACGGGGCGAAGGCTTGCCCGGGCCGACCTCTCATGGTCGCACCGGGGATGCCAGGCGTGTTTGCCGGCAGGTCGTGCGAGGTCCCCACAGTCACCGTCTCCATACCTGCCTCAATCGGGCCGGGAAAGAAGGTGACGACCTCGGCGCCATAGGCCGTCGCATCGCCGTCGAGCTTCAGCAGCGCCGCATCCATCCGCTCAGGCCCAATCTAGGGAGGGAAGGAGGCGACACCGCGGTGTGTGAGTTGGCTCCCGTGCGTCTGAGTGAGCTCGCTAGAGGCGAGCAAGCTCTCACCCATTCGGGCTCGTACGCCTCAACAACGGTGAGGGTGCCCCCGTAGTGCCCGTCCTTGTCGAGTGCAACCTTCACCTTGACGGGCTCGGCGGCGGGGTCGACTGGTATAGCCTCGACCCCCCCATTGATTGCTCGTTTGAAGGGGAACCTGCCCTCCCAGCAGCTGTGGCAGTGCGCGGCGGTCAGGATCCAGTTTGGGGCGACGAGGGCGCCGCCGCAGCAGTTTTGCTCCGTCCCGGCGGAGCCCATCGCCGCGAGGGTGCTGCCCTCGCTCGCCTCCTCCACAACCTCACGAACGGAGACGTAGCTCTGGTAAAGGCTCTCGTCGGCAATCCTCCCGTTGAGGATCGCGCCTGCCCGCTGGCGCTGAGCGAGCAGGCTGGCGGCGGCGAGGAGCACGGCGGCCGTTGCGAGTGCGGCAACCAGCCGTGCCGTGCCGGCGGCGCTGGGAGCGGCCGATATCATCGTGCCCGGCGCAGACGGAGGGTTCAAAGGGACGTGCGTTTCGCGGGTGCGCAAGTTTTTCTTTCCGAGATAGAAGTCTGCACGTCTCGCGCGCGCGTGAACAGGGCTCCAGGCCCCAAATTACGTGTGAGTGTTAGAGTTGTTTGGTATTGCTAAAAATGAACTCTGGCGTTTGTGCCCCGTTTGTGCCGCGTCCCGTGCCCCCGAGTTCATTTTATAAGAATGAACTCGGGCAGAGGAAAGAAAGGAAAAAAAACAATGTAGACGCCTTTCTTCATCGCGCCAGTCTGCGCCCTTGTCGTGCCAGTGTGCTGTGAGAGAGGCTTCTATCTTAAGAATTCTTCATCTTTCCACCCGCGCACGACCCAAGAGACCTCGCGGGGCGAGAGTACATCTTCGCATGTCGAGGGTCGCGCCGCCGATGCCTGCCTCGTACCGCGACGGTCCGCGTATGTGTGCATGCCTCCTGACCGCCACGGTCACGGCCGCTGCGCTCCGGACAGGTTCGTTCGACGCGCTCGACCGTGATCTGGCTCAGCGGCCGCCGCTTTCTTTGGCGTCGAGCGCCCGGTGGTGAGCGCCTCTCACGGCCTTTCCAGCAGGCCGTTCGCTGCCCCGGCGCAGCCGCACCGACCCCCACGGCCCGCCGCACGCGCGCAGGCGCGGCTCGCGCACCTTTCTCGAGGCTGGCACCGCCGTCGAGCACCGCGCTGCCACCGACAGCGCACCCGCGCGGCCGAGGCGCCCCTCGCCGGCGCGTGCGGCGAGACGGCGAGCGTGTCGGCGCGCCTTCCGGCCGCCGCACGGCGGACGGGCCGCCCGTCGAGCCGCGCGGCGCCGAGCGAGCCCAGCGGACGCCCTCACCGCTCCGTCGGCGGGTCGTCAGTCACGACGGCCGGCCTCCTCCCATCCGCACGCCGCGCCTGGCCGGCCGCGCGGCGAGGCGGCGCCGTGCGCCACGCGCTGTAGCTTCGCGCGGCGACAGTGCAGCGGCACATCAAGAGCCAGCATGAACTTCTATGTGTCCCTGTCTCCGTCTGGTAGCCTCGTGACACAGCCTCAGCTGCTCTGCAGCGCACACAGACGTGGAGGGTGAACGCGCTGGTAAGGACCGATGGCGAGCGCAAAAAGTCATCAAAAGACACGCCACTCACTCGCTCGTGCACACACGACATGTGTGCTCTGGGAAGAGCGCGCAGATCGCGGGGTCGTGGCGCCAGCGAGCGCACCTGGGCACCTGCGCGCCAGAGCACGCAGGTGCACCGCTTTGCGTGTGCTGCCACTCGCCGCGCGCGCAGCGCCGCGTCGCGATCAGCCGAGTCTGTGGCCTCACCCCTCACCCCGTGCAGCCCGCGCGGCGCGTGTGGCCCCAGAGAGGCCCCCACCCTCGCGCGGACTAGGCGGTCACGCACTAATGTCTAATCCCGCGCCCCGGTTTTTTCGCCAGCCTAGTGCGTTCGGTTGATTGAGGAAACCCCTCGAGTTAGCTGCTTAGTCGCGTGCGCGTATGCTCGCTGTCGTTGCAGTCTCTGGAGGCTGCGCCGCGGCTCCCGAGCGGCGCGTGACCCGTGCCAGTTTTGGTAAGGTTTTGCGCACCCTCTCAACTGACTCCCTGAGGCAGGGTGGCGCGGGTGCGGGGTGGCTCGGCAGCTCGGCGGGAGGCCTCCGACCCGGCTACCTTGTGCTGTTGAAGTTGCTGCAGGAGACGCCGATGACGATGGCGCTGTCCTCGCGGCTGGCCAGCGTCCGGGCTCGCTGGCGCGCCGCCCGGGATAGCACTGACAGTCTGCCGGCGCAGCGGGCGCATTCGAATGCGCCCGCCGCGCCGGCAGACTGTTGGACGGCCACAGTCGCGAAAGTGGGGTGAAATCCGTGCGGCGCAGTGGCAGCGGTGGCCAGGCGGCCCCTCTCGGGGCCGCGTTGCGCAGGCGCGCCGCGCCATGAGCGGCGACCGTGGTGAGAACGCGATGTGCCACTTGCTCTCACTTAGCAGCTAACTATGATAGAACAAGTTTGATCTGTGTTTTACCGCGCGATTTCCATGGCGGGCAGCATCGGAATGCTTGCCCGCCCAGCAGCAGGCGGCGCACCCGGACACGCTGCTCTACGCTGCGCGGGGTAAGGAAGGGGTAGCAAGGGCAAGAGGAAGGGTAAGGAAGGGCAAAAAGACGACCAGGTACGCGCAGCCCTCTGCCGAATCGAAGATGTCACCTCGACGATACCTACTGCCTCGACGCGCCCGCCGCCGCTGTCGCCTGCATGGACACGGGCGCGCGCGTCACCGAGGCGGACTGCAGGGTCGCCTCCAACTTGTCGAAACAGTGCGTGTGGTCTCCGGGCGGCGCTGCGGCCCTCGCCCCGCTCTCCTCGCGCGTCGCGCTGCGCGGCACGCCGAACGCGCCGCCGACGAAGGGGCACGAGCGCGCTGGCGGCGGCACGCTGCTCGGGATCAAGGTGCTGGGCGCCTTTCTCGGCGACGTCGGCTGGTGCTCGGCGCAGCTGGTCAAGCGGGTGCGCATCGCCCTCGAGCCGCTCGACGGCATCATCCAGCTGCGCGACGCGCCCAGCCTCGACATCGCGCAGCAGGCGCAACACTGCCTCATGCGCTACTGCTCCAACACCACCCTCGTCTACTTCCTGCGCACCATGCCGCCATCCATGACCAACGAGGCGGCGCAGGAACACGACCGGCTCATCGCCTCGGCCTTCCACCGCATCGTCGGCTCCGAGGCGGGCTCGCCGGCGCAGTGCGAGCGCGCGCTGCGGCAGGCGCGCCTCCCGGTCAAGCTTGGCGGGCTCGGCCTCACCTCCATGGCGGCGATCCGGCGAGCCGCGTGGGTCGGCACCTGGGCGCTTGTGTGGACGCCGCTTCGGCAGCTCCACGCGCCTTTCCGAGCCGTCGACATCACGGCCGAGTCGGCGGCTGACTTCCAGCAGCTCTCCATCTTCACCGAGCTGCAGGACGCACACAGCACCCTCCTCGATGACTACGACTACGTGGCGAGGACCTACGAGCAGTACGACCGCCAGGTCTTCGACTACTGCAAGGAGGGCCTCGCACACTTCCGATTTCACCCCGACGGCCTCCCCGACCGCGACACACTCCTCCCGTTGGCCTGCTTCGATTCTGGCAGTGAGCATCTACAAAGCGCACAGCGTCGCTACTCCCAGATCATTCATCATGCAGCATGGCTCGGCTTTTGGAATGCGTTGCAGCTACCGGGCGTGGCTAGGCGGGAGGCGGTGCGCTTCATCGCCGTCAGCCAGTACCAGGCGGGCGCCTTCCTCAACGCCGTCCCCTCGCGCCGCGACTTTCGTATCCCGACGTGGGCGCTGCGCATCGCCGTCCAGCGGCGCCTCGGGCTACCACTTGACGAGGCGCTCGCGCGGGGCGCGCCGACCTGCTCGGCGCGCGGCGGCAAGGTGCAGGACCCACTGGGCGACGCGGCCAGCAACATCGGCCGCCTCGGGCACTGCGGCCGCCACAACAGCCTCCTCGCCGCCCTGGCCAAGGTCATGCGGAGCGTGTGGGGCATGCTCGTCGAGGTGGAGCCGCGGGACCACCTCGGCTACTCTAACGACTACCGGCCCGACGTCTCGGTGGCGGGCGCCGGCCGCTCGCGCTCGCGCCTCGTCGGCGACGTCAAGTTCAAGGACTCGCTCTCCTCCAACCCGGAGGACGTCGGCCAGCGAGGCGCTTTCGTCGGCCTCGGCAACACCGAGCCCGGCACGAGCGCGGACGTCTTCGGCCTCGAGCAGCGCGGCGCTGTCGGGGACGGCGACTTCAGGCCGAGCGACGGCGGCGGCTATGTGGCGTACAAGAAGGCGGACTACGCGCACGCCCTCTCGCGCTCGGACACCGACGTGCAGATGTACCTGTTCGAAACCTTCGGCGGGTGGTGCAACGCGGTCAAACGGCTGTTCTACCAGATGAAGGACAAGGTGCGCAACAAGCTCTCGAAGCGGCAGCACGAGGACGAGGCGAGCTGGTCGACGCGGTCGTGGCTGTCGCTGCAGGCCCAGCGCATGTCAGTCGCGCTGCAGCTCGCGGCGGCGGAAGAGATTGCGACCGAGCTCAGGCTCGCCGCGGCGTCGGAGGACGCCGCCGTCGCCTAGACTCCCCTGCGTCACTACGTGCCTCCCCGTCTTTGTAGCCTGGCGTTTGTGCCCCGTTTGTGCCGCGTCCCGTGCCCCCGAGTTCATTTTATAAGAACAAGTTTGAAAACCTGAGCGAAAAAACCGGGGGTCGGGATTAGTGCGCAACGCGGTCGTCACACTGTGTGGAACGGGCTACATGTAGGTTGCGTTAGATTGTCAATGGAGAATGGCCGCGTTCTCGCCCCTTTCCTGTCCGCGTGGGTCTCAGAGGACGAATGAGCACCGGACCTTCGAGGACATCAAAGTCGGCCGCGCCCCACGGCTATCCCGCCGGCTCTCGAGTGTCGCAGCGCGACGCGCTTCACCCCTCGACTCCGCGCTGCGAGTCGATTGGGAGACGACGCTCGGCCACTGCCAACTCCACCCTGACGTGACGCACATGCGCCGAGTGTCCCCCCCGAGGGTGTCCTTGTATAGTATAGTTGGTTGCGAGTTAAAAAAAGCCCGTTCCGCACCCGCAGCCAGCACCAGTACACATGCCGTTCTGGTGCCCCTCGGCTGGCCAGAGGACGACTCACAATGCAAAATCGGAAAGACATCACGAGGGGCCGTATAAACGGCGCCGCAGCGGCCCGGGACACTAACAGTGAGTTGCTGCCACTCGCCCGGCCTCCTCCCCCTCGGGGTCGCCCGGAAAGTGGGCTTGCGCACCGGCGCCCCCCCCAGCACGCCGACCCGAGGTGTACCCTCCGGCCACCTGGGAGGGGAGCGCTCTCCCTTTTTGGCCCATTGGCTTCACCATGATGGATACGGAGGTGGCCAGCCCTTGGTTGTGCACCTGCGGCGCGAAGAGGAGGTGATCTCGGCGGACGACGGCCATGCCGAGAGCGGGTCCAGCGCGGAAGAGGGTGCGCAGCGCGTCGCGGCCGCGCGCTTGGGAGCCGGGGGGATGGCCGGAGGGGGTGGGACGCCTGCATGTCCTCGAAGCTCCCATCCGCATACGCAAGCCGAGCCGCGAACGGCGGGGAGGGAGTTTTGGAGGGTCAGCCAAGGACGCGCATGGCGAGTGACAAACGAACGCAACCTGCCCAGTCGCTGGTTTCTCATCGTGCACAGACCATGGAGGCCGGAGCGGCGAGGCGGGGCACCCTTCCCGCAGGTGCTTAAGGTACCATGCGCTGTGGCGCTGTGGGTTTGAGGTGGTCGCCCGTGCGTTCACCCGCCACCCGATGTGTTCAACGACACTGGCGAAGGTCTGTAGACCCAGCTCGTGAGACGCGTGCTGGGCAACACCAATGTACGCTCGAGACAATACGACGCACAAAGACGGTTCCGAAGAGAGCGCACGCTCGGGGCACCATCCGCGCGTGGCGCACGGCGCCGCCTCGCCGCGCGGCCGGCCAGGCGGCGGCGTGCGGATGGGAGGAGGCCGGCCGTCGTGACTGACGACCCGCCGACGGAGCGGTGAGGGCGTCCGCTGGGCTCGCTCGGCGCCGCGCGGCTCGACGGGCGGCCCGTCCGCCGTGCGGCGGCCGGAAGGCGCGCCGACACGCTCGCCGTCTTGCCGCACGCGCCGGCGAGGGGCGCCTCGGCCGCGCGGGTGCGCTGTCGGTGGCAGCGCGGTGCTCGACGGCGGTGCCAGCCTCGAGAAAGTGGCGGCGAGCCGCGCCTGCGCGCGTGCGGTGGTCCGTGGGGGTCGGTGCGGCTGCGCCGGGCTCTCGTGGGCGGCTGGGAAGCGCAGCAGGCGTGTGTATTTGGTCCCGCTCGCGGGGCGGCCGGCGGGAGACTTTGAGCGAGCCGATGCTCCGCGACGCGATTTCGCGACGCGATGCGCTCAGAGCATGTGCTGCGGGACCTCTACGGCTGGACGCGTACCGAAGGGGCGAAGGCCAGCGACGCGGGGCGGCGAAATGGGCCTTTACCCCCGCTCTGCCACTGTGGCCCGGGGGTATGCAGTTTCGCTCGCCCCCCGAGGTCTCTTGGGTCGCTTGCGACGACAAGCGCTGCTGATTTCAGCTGCGTTCAACGATGCTGCTGCTGCTGCACGCCTCGTTGCCCGGCCTGACGACACCGCCGACAAAGAACTGGATCCCATTCCTCCGCCGGCCTTTGTACCTCGACGAGACGTACGCCGCTGATGTCGGCTTCGACCCTCTCAAATTTGTCGAGAGGGAGGGGCCGTGGTGGGAGCTGGCCGGCGCAGCGACGGCGCACCGGCGGGTCGCCTGGATGCGAGAGGCAGAGATCAAGCACTCCCGCATCGCGATGCTCGCCGCGGCCGGCTGGCCACTCTCGGAGCTGTATCACGGCCCGCTCGCCGGCGCAGCAGGGCTTCCGTTTGGGCTAGACCCGACGCAGGGTCGCGCGCCGTCGCTCCTCAACGGGAACCTGGCCGAGTCTGCGCCCCTCCTGGTCCTCGCCGTCCTCTTCGCCAGCTACCTCGAGTGCAGAACTCTCGACCAGGTGGCAGAGGGGCGGACGCCACTGCCGCAGCAGCACGCCACCGCAGGCTGAGATCTCCCGCCCCCTCCGGCAACCTCGCGGCAGGTGCACGGCCTCACGGCGACGGGGCGCACGCTCAGGGCCGGCCAGCCAGTTGAGCTGACCTACTCTCCGGGCGACCTCGGCCCGGCCCTTGTAGATGCGAAAGGCAGCAGAGCAATGGGACAGACAGCAGGGGAGCATGCAACAGACAGCAGGGGTGCTCCGATCGGCTGTCGGGGAGGCACGGCTCCATTCCTTTTTGGGGCAGCCGCCTCCCTCCAGGGAGTTTACTCCCTTTGGGAGGGGCCGCATTCAGTGGCCCCCCCCCCCCCCCCCCGGTGCCTCGTGGAGCGCAGGCTTTGACCCGCTCTCGCTGTATGACTTTTGGGGCCGGCTGATGCCTCCACTGGTCGAGGCGCGCGCCGCCGTGGACGACGAGTACCGGCTGGACTGGCTCGTGTACCACCGGAGGGTGATGGAGGCGGCCGAGATCAAGAACGGCCGCCTCGCCATGCTCGCGATCACCGGCTACGCCTTCCAAGAGGCAAAGCAAGAGAGAGAGGGAGGGAGGCGAACGCACAGCCGAGCCACGATTTGGACAGCCACACATGTCCTCCCTGACTTAGGCGCTGTGGGGCGTGCCCGTCGTCGACCAGACGCCGATCCTCTTCACGCCGCTGCCGGAGCTGCTCTTCTCCGGCGCGTGGTAGGGGCTGGCAGGGGCTGGTACGCGCCGCGGACGGCGGGAGGGAGAGAGAGCGTGAGTGGCGGGGGGCGCGTGACTGTGGTGTGAGGAGAGAGCAGCAGGAGGAGAGATCACAGAGAAGCGAGAGAAGGGATGAGTGTGTCTCATGTCTTCATGATTGTGCCGATCATGGTAGAGTTAGGAGAGTTGAGACCCGGCGGACCAGCTCAGTATGCCGAGTTTGTTCTATTTGCAGGTAGCCTGGAGCCCCTGCAGATAGATCTTTATGGTGGTTTAAAGTTTGCCCTGTTCACGCGCGCGCGAGACGTGCAGGACTGCAGGTATTGCTAAAAATCTCTGTAACCCGGAACAGCGAGGTTAGGTTAGGTAGGAAGGTGAAGAACCAGCCAGGCTCGGCTCACCCACGTGAGAAAAAGAAAAACTGCACGCGGCGCGTTGGCCAGCCAAAGCACTCACATGAGCAATTCAGACGCGACGGAGGACGCGGCGGCTGCGCGGCGCCACCTCGAGGAGGCTCGCGCAGAGCAAGAGAAGCTTGTCGAGCAGGCCTCCGCTCTGCAGGCCAGGAGGGAGAAGATCGAGAGACTGCTCAGCGTTGCAGCGGAGGAGGAGAGCGAGGCACGTGCCAGGCTCGATGCCGCTGTCAAATGGCGAGAGGATCTGGCGGAGATGGCCATCAAGGCCGAAACGGCAGCACGGGATTTCTCCGAGGAAGTAGCTCTCTACTCAAGATCGGTGCGCGACCTGGCCGCCGCCTCGGCGGCGGCAGAGGCGGCGGCAGAGGCGGCGGCGCGGCGGCTGCTCGATGAAGAGGAGGGGCGTCTCCAGGAGGAGGAGGAGGCGCTTGAGGCGGTGAGCCACGCCGAGGGCGCGCTGGAGCGCGCCGACGGTGCCGGAGGCGAGGCAGGGTCGGGCGGAGAGTCGGACGCAGAAGAGTCGGAGACCGAGGTGGAGGTCGAGGTGGAGCCGCCGCCTCTTGGGGGGGCGGGCAAGGAGGGGGGCTCGGAGACGGAGTCGGAGGAGCCGGAGGAGCTGGAGGAGGAGAAAACAGCCACGGAGGAGCGATGTGCCGACGAGCAGGCGACGCGGCTGGAGAGGATGGAACACTACATCAAGTATGGAGAGCTGGAGGAGGCGCTCAAGCTTGCAGTCACGCGGGAGGAGAGGGCGAGCGTGCTCGAGGCGTTTCGCGAGGGGTCGCCGATGCTCTCTGCCATGGGGGAGTTCCACGTCCTCCTCTCCGATGCCATCAGCCAGCTGCCGTCGACCGACCTGATTGCGCAAGCCGATGCACAAAAGCCGGACTTCCTGTGCGCGCTTGAGCACTACGAAGTTGTGGACGCCGAGTCGATGCGCCAGCTTCTCTCCAGCCAGAGTTCGCGCAGAAAAATCGTGAAAATCCTCGCAAACGTCGGCATTCCCCTCGAGCTGATTGAGCATCTTGTCCGAGTGTTCGCGGTCGCGGATGAGGGCGATGCGGCAGAGGCAGCGGCGGCGACGGAGGCGGCAGCGGCGATGGCGCAGATGACGGCGGAGGTGGAGGCCGCGCTGGCGGCGGCGGAGGCGGAGAAGGCGGAGGCGGAGGCGGAGGCAGCCGCGTTGGCAGCGGCGGAGATGGAGGCGGCGGCGGAGATGGAGGCGGCGGCGGAGGACGATGGGGTTGCGGGGGCGGCGGCGGTTGCGGGCTCGGGCGACAAGAAGAAGAAGAGGAAGAAGAAG
>NW_005195989.1:0-1292 GCF_000372725.1 Emiliania huxleyi CCMP1516 | reverse complement strand
AGCCGCAGCGTCTGCTGGGCGTACTGCTTGAAGCTGGCACGCGACTGCGCGGCCGCGTCACCCGCCGCGTCGAAGACCGAGTTTGAGCGCGCGTGCATCAGCCGCACCTCCAGCAGCACCGGCTCGAGCGGCACCGCGCAGCCGTCGTCGGCGCCGCGCAGGCGCGGGTTGCTGTCGACAGAGAGCTCGGCGCGGAAGCGCGCCGTCGTCGTCAGCCGCACCTCCTCGTCGCAGAAGCGCACGCGAAAGGAGGGCAGGCAAAAGTCGCCGCTCTCCTCCAGGACGTGGGCCGGCAGAAAGGAGCCGTCGGTGGGAGGCGGAGGAGCGCGCCCCTGCCGGACCGTCTCGAAGGTGGAGGGCGGGCACTGCCGCTTGGAGCACTCAGTGGTAGCACGGACGCGCAGCTGATAGATGCCCTGCGAGAAGAGGTCTATGTTCTTGAAACCACCAAAGTCGATCCCGACTTCGGCGACCGACGTGAGGTCGGGCGTGGAGGAGCCGGACATCCTGAGAGGCGCCGGGCGCCCGTCGAGGCAAGAGCACGCAATGGTGCGTCGCGGCGCGAGCCACCCTGCAATTC
This sequence comes from Emiliania huxleyi CCMP1516, assembly GCF_000372725.1. Classification (NCBI taxonomy): domain Eukaryota; phylum Haptophyta; order Isochrysidales; family Noelaerhabdaceae; genus Emiliania; species Emiliania huxleyi. The sequence continues at coordinate 712 of NW_005195989.1, read as the reverse complement.
TTCGAGAGCAGGATTCCAACTTTTTGCGGGGTAAGGTATGGTAGGGTCGGCGCCAAAAGGGTGGGGGGGTATGGTCCTGGCCGCCGGAGGCGGCCTGCTCGACGGGTGGGGGGGTATGGTCAATCGCTGGAGCGGCCACGTTCAACAGGGTTCGAACCCAGTACACAGCCGCCGTACACAGCCGCGGACACGATGCCGACTCACGGCGGCCCCGGCCGCTTCGATACTGTCGCGGGCCTTCTCGCCGCGACGCCGCCTCAACTTCGGCTCCTGGACAGCTCGCTGCCCGACGACGCCGAGCGCGCCGCTGTGCGCAGCTGCTGCGCTGGTACGCTTGCGTCTTGCATCGCACAGCTCGACGCTGCGATTGCACCGCATGCCGTCCGCATGATGGACGGGAGGCTTCCGACAAGCGACGCTTTCCGTGGCGACGACCACGATCTCAGCAAGCTGAAGGCGCTCAAAACTGTCGCCACGATGGTCCTGCAGGACGGACCGATGCTCTATCGCGAGGCCTGCGCGAGTCTCGTCCACGCGCGCTCCACCTTCTTCTCGGACCTCAACGCGGCGCTCGATGCCGATGTCTTTGATTCTGCCTTTCGATTCAAATCGCCGTCGTGGCTCGCGAAGCGCGCGGGGCATGAGCTGTTGGCGCGCGTACCGCTCGTGCGCGTGCCTTTGGCCAGCTATGGCATCAGTGTCTATTGACTTG
>NW_005195990.1:0-1292 GCF_000372725.1 Emiliania huxleyi CCMP1516 | reverse complement strand
GAGCGAGCCGATCGCGAACAGAGCTGCCACCGCGCCATCTGGTGCTTAAGGATTAAAAAAGCTAAGCGATCATGGTTCATGCAGAGAGAGATTTTTGAAAACCAACAAGAAACCACGACTCTCAAAGTGGGGGCGAGCACGGGGTACCCGAGTCATAGGCGCACGTGGCATGTGATCTGTGATCTGTGAGGTTCCGCCCGCAGGCGCATTTTGATTTTTGTTTACCGAGGCGGTGCCCGGTGCCGAACCTGTCGGACCTTAAGACAGCATTGTAGATCCCTGGGCGAGGGTGGTGGCATGTGGCAAAGTGCAGCGGTACGAATGTAATCATCACGCGATGCGAGCTGACATACTTGTGCGCCTCCCTCCCGTCCCGCCAGTCGCCTGCCTCGCTGCACTCTGCATCAATGGACAATGCTCATCGGGGGAGGTCATAACAAACACGGTACAGGATTGAGGTGCACGCCGCTGAGGGACCCGAGAGGGTAGATCGAGCGGTGGTGTCGTCCCCCCTCTCCAACTCCATCATCGATCATGCATCTCAACCCCGCCGTCTCTGGGCCGGCGCGGGGCCCCCCGGAGGCACCGTGCGCCGCGCCGCAGTGCGGAAACGGGGCCCCGGCTCCACTAGTCTCCACTAGCACCAACTTCCCGATTAAGTACGGTTAAGTAGAGGGCAGATTTGGAAAGATCTCGAGGAGTACATACAGATAGACCCTCCAACCATCAGAAATCTCCGACCTGATCGGTCGTACTGACCGCCGACAGATCACTCCAGACAGCAGACAGGCCGACGTCTGCACGCGGCCGGCCGGGCGAGAGGCTTGACACGATCCGACCCTGCGACCCTGACGCTGCTGCTCTAGCTATCAGCCATGCACTGCTGACTGCTGCCACAATGTGCGACCTGTGCTGGCCCACTTGGCGGCCTTCCCGGTCAGTGGTGAGGCGCAGTTCAGAGCTGTCGATGGCGCGATGCCGCACTGGTCCCACATTGGTGACACGATACCACCACGTTTGCCGGTCCAAGAGAGAGGCACCGGCGCTGTCCTGAGAAGGTGCGTGGTCCCTCTTGACTGCCCATGCGCGCGAGGCTGTGTAGGCATAGCCTCGAGAGTGCCAGCAGCCAATCCGAGGTGACGCGCATTGCGCCAGAAGCGTGCACACGATGGAAGGACACCTTCCTACTGGCCGTACGATCAGGTCGTCACTGAATGCTTGATACTAAGGCCGCGAGCTATGCAGGTGATCAATTGTGCATCATGGCACGGTCAGCTGCGCCGACAGGCGTC
>NW_005195991.1:0-1292 GCF_000372725.1 Emiliania huxleyi CCMP1516 | reverse complement strand
CCTGTCGTGGTTGCCATCGTCATGCTTCGAGGCCTCGTCGTTGCTCCAGATCGTCTGGAGCCGTCCAGGCGTCTCTATGGGACGCGTCCAAGCTCCGGGGGAACGAGTTTACTTGCTGTACAATGTAGCCTTTTGCAAAAGGCCTGATCTGCTCTTCCTGTGAATTACATGTAATCTCCTTGCTCTTGAAGAGGCTGCTCCACCCGCCCGCCACCTCACTTCACACAGCATTCGACAGCACCGCGCAAGTTCCGTCCGTCCGGCGTGCGCCAAACAAACAAAAAAAATCTCTCGCGTGCGCCCGGCAGCGAAGAAAAACGAAAACAATGGGAAGAAAAAGAAAAACTTCCGACACCGGCTTCGGCTGGTAGTCGACAAGCTGCCTTTCCTTTCCTTTTGAGAGATCCTATTCACATCTCAGAGCTTATTCCCTGTCTGTGTATCGCTCGTGCAAAGGCTCCCTCACCACCGCGCTTCCCGCCCCGCTTCCCCTCGAGCGCGCGTTCACGCGGGATCCGCGGCCCGCCAGCCCGCCAAGCCTTCACCTCCCCCTATCACACGCACCTGCACGTGCTCGAGCGCAATTTTGGACTCACCAGGTACACCTGCGCGTACGGCTGATGGCCATGAATCCGGGCGAGGAGGACGGCTCACCTCCGTCCAGAAGTCTGTCTGTTCAAAACTGGTCACCGTTCAAAACAAAGATATACCGTTTTTCTTTCTTTTTTAGTTAGCACCAAAAACAAAAGAAATCGCGGGGATTCGGAGCTGTTCAAAACTGATGGCAAGAAAAACTGAGCGTTTGACTGCTCGGCCATAGCCCACCATCCGCACCATAGCCCAACATCCGCAAAAAGAATTCGCGGCGTTTTAAACGGCTCAAAACACCAGATAGGTCCCTTGGGTTGTCTGTTTTCTTTCTTTCTTTCTACACCAGATAGGTAGGTAGGTTGGTCTTGTTTCGCCCAAAAGGGCCCCCCTGCAATAGATGGGTACCCCTATTTTCATCTTTTTTCGCTTCGCTGCGCGGCCTGGGGATAGGTAGGTAGGTAGGGCGTGAGTGAGTGACTCACACACACACACACAGGTAGGGCGTGCGAAGACCCCCTATCCGGCTAGGAGCCGGAACCCAGGTGGTCTGTGCAAAGAGGTTTTCTTTCTTTTTAGTTAGCACCAAAAACAAAGAAATCGCGTGATCGGAGCTGGTTCAAACTGAGACACCACCGACACACCGGCGAGCATGCCACCCGGCACACTCCAGCCTCAGATCGAGGCCATCTTCAACGACGCCC
>NW_005195992.1:0-1292 GCF_000372725.1 Emiliania huxleyi CCMP1516 | reverse complement strand
AGAGCCTACGGCGGCGCCCTCCCTCTCTCCCCGACGGCCTCTCCTCTGCCCTCGTCGGGCGGCGGCAAGTAGGAGGCGCCTCAGCTCCCGCGCCGCCGCCTCCACCTCCACCTCGGCCAAGTCCTCGCCGCCCCCGTACACGTCGACGTGCGTCGGCGGCTGGCCGAGAGACTGCTGCAGCGCGAGGTAGTCGATCAGCAGCCGGTGCCCCTTTGCCCACAGCACCTTTCCCAGGAAGTAGGCGCCGGCGCGGCGCGGCGGGAAGTGCGACCTCGCAGCGCGGCGTCCAATCTCGAGGAACTCGGACCGCACGCCATGCACGTTGCAAACCACCGCGCGCGGAAGGGGCTGGATCGTGCCAGACAGCTTGATGACCCGGTCGCAGTACGCTCCGCACATCCACTCGTTGAGCCGCTTGAGCACGGCGGCGGTGGCTGCGCCGGCGTACATCCTCGCGTAGTAGAGGTAGTTTGTGTGCACCACTCCAATCACCAGCTTGAAGCGGTGCCGCCAGTTGGCGCCCGAGTGGTACCAGTTGAGGTGCTCGGGCTCCTCGAGGACACAGACGTCGCACTCTCCCGCCTCGAAGCAGCCCGTCACGTCGCCTGCGCGGCGGGGTGTCTAGGAAGTGTCTAGGAAGTGTCTAGGAAGTGTCAAGCAGCCCGTCACGTCGCCTGCGCGGCGAGGTGTCTAGGAAGTGTCTAGGAAGTGTCTAGGAAGTGTCAAGCAGCCCGTCACGTCGCCTGCGCGGCGAGGTGTCTAGGAAGTGTCTAGGAAGTGTCTAGGAAGTGTCAAGCAGCCCGTCACGTCGCCTGCGCGGCGCGTCTCGGACGTGTCCGCACACGCGCCGGCAGCGCGTTGAGGCGGCCCGACGCGTCGCCGAGCGGGAGGATCTCTCAGGTGTCTAGGAAGTATCTAGGAGGTGTTTGGAGGTGTCTAGGAAGCGTCGCCGAGCGGGAGGATCGAGCCGCGGTCGAGGTCGTACCTCGCCTGGCGGAGGGAACGACTGGGTGAGTGGGTCGAGGCGGTCACAAGGGAGGTGGCCACGGTGAAGGGAGCGGGAGAGAACGACTCGAGGAACAGCGCCGCTCGGCTAGTCCTCGGCCTGCTAGATCCGGGTGAGAGGTTCGCTCCATCTCTCACCAACTCCGCCAGACTTCGGCCCACCTCTCTACCTCGTCTGTGTGGGCGGGCTGCTCGCCGGGTAAAAGCGCAGCCGAAAGTCCGCGCGCACGCCTCCCCGCTCCGCGAGCCAGAGTCGTATGTGCCGCTCTTGAGCCTGCGGGTCGGCG
>NW_005195993.1:0-1292 GCF_000372725.1 Emiliania huxleyi CCMP1516 | reverse complement strand
CGAATCCAGTGTGGGTTCAGGGTTCTTGATGGTGTGGTAGCCGCTGCCACCAAAACTCGGCAATCTCGGGCAATCTCGGGCAATCTCGGGCCATCTCTCGCCGGAACTCGCATCTCCCATCTCTCCCCCATCTCTCGGGCCATCTCTCGGGCCATCTCTCGCGCGCCGGAACTCACATCTCCCATCTCTCCCCCATCTCTCGGGCCATCTCTCGCGCGCCGGAACTCACATCTCCCATCTCTCCCCCATCTCTCCCCCATCTCTCGGGCCATCTCTCGCGCGCCGGAACTCGGCCGGGTGTGCGCGCAGGCAGTCCTCAAGCGACCCTCGCTCCATCAGCTCGGTCACGATGAAGAGCTCGCGCGCCTGATCTCGGACAATCTCGGGGTGATCTCGCGCGGATCTCGCTCCATCAGCTCGGTCACGATGAAGAGCTCGCGCGCCTGATCTCGGACAATCTCGGGGTGATCTCGCGCGGATCTCGCTCCATCAGCTCGGTCACGATGAAGAGCTCGCGCGCCGCGTCGCCGCCGTAGCACTGGACGATGTGCCGGTGCCGCAGGGAGCAGAGCAACTCTAGCTCGTGCCTGCGCGTACCATACCTCCAGAGTCTCGAACCCAGCGTGGGTTCAGGTCCTCGGGTGGTGCGGTGCTCGATGTCTAGAGACCTCGGCAGCGAGATGACAGCGAGATGACAGCGAGATGACAGCGAGATGGCAGCGAGATGACAGCGAGATACTCCCGAGAGTACCGGAGAGCAGCTCGAGCAATCTCGGGGAATCTCGGGCCATCTCTCGCGCGCCGGAACTCCCGTCTCCCATATCTCCCCCATATCTCCCCCATATCTCGCAGCTCGAGCTCGCGCGCCGGAACTCGAGGAATCTCGAGGAATCTCGAGGAATCTCGAGGAATCTCGAGGAATCTCGAGGAATCTCGAGGAATCTCGGGGAATCTCGAGGAATCTCGAGGAATCTCGAGGAATCTCGGGGAATCTCGAGCCATCTCTCGCGCGCCGGAACTCGGCTCGCGCCTCGACACCGTGCGAGTCGACCAGCTACGGCCTACAGCCGCAGACAACCCTCGGCCGTCATCTCGACCGTGATCTCGATCGTGATCTCGATCTCGACCGTGATCTCGATCTCGACCGTGATCTCGCCTCGAGAGCGCGACGGGCACTCGGTGGCGGGGCAGCCGGTGGGTCGGCAGAGGTCCGCACCTTCGCGACAGGCAGGCTCAATACGGCCGCTGGCCGGGGCGGCCGCTCGACCGGGCGCCGCGGTCGTTCCGGCGGC
>NW_005195994.1:0-1292 GCF_000372725.1 Emiliania huxleyi CCMP1516 | reverse complement strand
CTTATTACTCTTATTATATTATTATTATTATTATATATAGAGAGAGAGAGAGAGAAGGGGAGGGGGGAGAAGACGAGGAGAGGGAGGGAAAGGGAGAGAGGGAGGGAGCCAGGTGGGAAGAGACGTGCTGCCGTGCTAGGAGGAGAGCCAATCGGAGGCCTCGGCGTGGGTAGAAAGTCTCGTGAGGGAGAGGGAGAGGAGGGGGGGGGGGGGGGTCTTGAGGAAATCTGGCTTCGTTGCGCACTTGGAGCACTGGAGCACTTGGAGCACTTGGAGTGCAGTCACCAACCGCACATCGAGCGCTTACGTTTTCTGTAGGCTCTTCTTCCTCTTTACTGTGCCTCTTTTGGTACTGTGGCGTACCTGTGTCGAACCTCTGTGCTGTGAGAGGGAGTTGTGTTTAGTTAAATTCTTCCTCTTTTCATACGTTCAGCAAATAGTTTTACGAAACAAACAATGAATTACGTGGAGAATTACGTAGAGGGGAGAGCGAGAGACACACACCGAGAGAGGGAGGCCCTCCCCGGGCGAGGCTGAAATAGTTACTCCTACTACTACTAGCTGCCACGTGCCCCCCCCCCCGCTCGCCCCCCGCTCGCCCGGGCGAGGCTCTGAAAGGTTGCTCCTACTGCTACTAGCGGCCACGTGGCCACCCCCGCTCGCCCGGGCGAGGCTCGGAAAGTTACTCCTACTGCTACTAGCCGCCACGTGGCCACCCCCGCTCGCCCCCCGCTCGCCCAGGCGAGGCTGAAAGGTTGCTCCTACTGCTACTAGCGGCCACGTGGCCACCCCCGCTCGCCCGGGCGAGGCTCGGAAAGTTACTCCTACTGCTACTAGCCGCCACGTGGCCACCCCCGCTCGCCCCCCGCTCGCCCAGGCGAGGCTGAAAGGTTGCTCCTACTGCTACTAGCCGCCACGTGGCCACCCCCGCTCGCCCGGGCGGAGGCTCGGAAAGTTACTCCTACTGCTACTAGCCGCCACGTGGCCACCCCCGCTCGCCCGGGCGAGGCTGAAAAAGTTACTCCTACTGCTACTAGGCGCCACAAGACGTAGATAACTCTCAGACACACGTAAACATACGGAGGTGGGCACGCTCGAGAGGCCAGGGCGCGGGCGCTGGAGCCTGGAGGTGGTACATTGTACATCGCTCATCGGTCCGTTGAAAGGGCCGCCACACATTCACGCAGTCTTGCGCCCCTTGGCTCGGTCGTCACCTTCGCGCCGTCGGGCTGGGAGGTGCGCCCGGCGCCTCCTCCTCGTCTTCGGACGAGGACCACGCGGTGAGTTGCCGG
>NW_005195995.1:0-1292 GCF_000372725.1 Emiliania huxleyi CCMP1516 | reverse complement strand
CTCGCTCGCTCACCCACCCGCAGCCGCCCGCGCAACACACGAGCTCTTTCGCGCACGGCGCGTGGTCGCGGAGCGTGGCGCGGGTGAGCTTGGCGTGGCAATGCTTGCAGCTGGCGGGGACGTCGGCGAGGAGCAGCTCCGCTAGCCGACACCGCGACGCGGCGTTCTCTGCTGCAGAGGTCGACGGCAGCTTTGAGCGGCAGACGGGGCAGCAGTGCGACGACGCGAGGCCACTCATGGTGTGGCGGCGCAGGCAGTGGCCGCAAAAGATGTGGCCCTCGGGGCACTGCACGATGGGCCCCGACGTCGGAAGCTCAAGGCAGATGCCGCACTCGACAAGCGCGCATGCCGGGGTGCGCTGAACGTAGGAGTCTCGCTCGGCTACGCACTCCGCGCAGCCGCAGGGGGTGGCGTCCGGCGTGAGGCGGGCAGCCTTTGCCTGCTCAAGGACGCTGTCGCTGTAGCAGGCCGGCCGGGGGGCGACCATTGGCATGTCGCGGACGGATGGCATGCGGCCTACTGCGGCCTGCCTCGATTTCCTACGAGATCTGTGTTCGGCGCCGACTCTACTCTCACGACATGTGTTTCTTTCGACATGTGTTTCTTTAGGCGTCATTTCAGATTTTCTAATCTGTTGCCCGCAACCTGCCCGCAACCGGCCTGCTCCAGACGAACCCTTCCAACGGGGGAAACTAGAGAGGCATCGGGGTCGCTGCTCATCGCAAACCCTGTCAGCAGAGTCCTCCTCCGGGAATGTCCGTACCGCCGTAGTGGGAGAGAGATAAAAAGAAACGCCCTTAAGCCACCACCTCTTGCGCAAACGTGCGCATGGAGCCCACGAGCAGCGCCGAGGACGCCGGAGTCTACTCCGTCTCCGTGCGTGGCCGCGCGCAGATCGCGCACTCCTTCAAGGGCGAGCTCTTTGGCGCCGCGCAGGCCCTCCACGGCTGCACGTATGTCGTCGACGCCGTCTGCAGGGGCGTGCAGCTGCAGGCCGGCGCCAACTACCTCGTCGACATCTGCGCCGCGGAGAGTGCGCTCAAGGCGGCGCTCGCCCGGTACGACCGCCGTAACCTCGACGACCTCGCCGAGTTTGCGGGCGACAACACCACCTGCGAGCGGGTCGCGCGCGCCGTCTGGGAGCGGGTCGCGGCCGCTCTGCCGCGTCCGCCGGCGCTCGCCTCCTTGCAGATCGTGGTGCGCGAGAGCGACGTGGCGCGCGTCGAGTACGAGCGCTCGCTCGGCGCGTCGGACGGTGGCCTGTACTCAGTCTGCGTGCGGGCCCGCTTCAT
>NW_005195996.1:0-1293 GCF_000372725.1 Emiliania huxleyi CCMP1516 | reverse complement strand
CTTATCACAGACGCGAGGAAGGGCCGACTTTGGGTTAGCATAGCGGGCCGATAAGGCCGCCCACACCCGCGAGGATGGTTGTGTGTTTGCCTCCCCGACTCGGACGGCCGCCTCAGAGGGCGGGAGTGCTTCCTCTCGCCCTCTCACCCGCGGGAGATGGCCGAGTCCACGGAGCCGCACGCTGCCTCTCCTTGGACGCAAGGCTCCGACTTCTATAGAGAAAACCCCATCTGCACCAGCGTTTTAAAGTGAAATCGTCAAGAGAAATCGATGCCCCGGGCTGGGCTTTGGGGTAGGCAGCCACCCTTTCGAAGGTGAGGCGTATCTGCCGACCTGTGAAGACGCTTTACTTGCGAGCAGTGCGTGGACCAGATGGCACGAGGGCACCGCAACATGGCTAAGGAGGCAGGGAAGCTTCTGCTCCGAGACGGCCGCTCAGGACCGCAAAATGGTGTTCCTGAAGGTTGTGTCAGTCGGGCTGCCCAGTCCCCGGGGCCTGACGGTCCAATGTTTCCCTCAAGAGTACTTCTCCCCTACCCCACCCTTCCACTTTAGATGTGTCGGACCATATTTTCCCTTGTCCGGATTTCCGTTTCGGGCGACGGCACCACTCACCGAGCTCTCCGGCGGGGAATCATGTCGGCGAAGGCGGGCTCTGGCGTCTCGGTGATGCGCTCCGATCTCGACGCGTCGACCTCGACGGAGGTGGACGCGAACGAGGCGCAGTGGCGGGCCGGCGTCAACCGCCAAGCACGTCCAGACGCCCCCTCGCAAAGGCGGGCGGCGTCATTGGCTGCTGCAGCCAAGCGGCGGCGGATAAGGACATGAACAACATACCTGCGCAAGCCGTCGCCGCCCGGGCGGCCGCAGGCGGTGCCATCTCAACCCACTCTCGGCACCGCTGCACGTGCGTGCTCCCTCTCCCACCCAACTCGGCTCCACTCTCGTCCACCCGCGCCCACCCCATCATCTGCTCTCAGGCTGATTGCGGCGTGTGTTGCGCAATGCCGACCCACCAGACGCTGGCCAGAGCATGATTGTGATGCCTCTGTCTGGGCCGGGGGGGCGTTCGACAGCGCGCGAGGCTGCCTCCCTGCCCTTTGCGACGCTTGCGACCACTGCTGAGTTGCATGCAGTACAGAGTAGCAGTGGTGGGGAGGGCTTGTGCCCCCCCCCCCCCCCCCAAATGGGTAAATCCGTTGCCCCAACTCGGCCGCACCCCGGGTGGCATATCCTCATGCGTCGGTCGCTTTATATCCAACCGATTCTGTTTTTTCTAAACCCGGTGCTCGC
>NW_005195997.1:18231-20884 GCF_000372725.1 Emiliania huxleyi CCMP1516 | reverse complement strand
ATCTGAGAGTGCACGGTTACTCGACTACGTCGTTACTCGACTACGTCGAGGGGGGGGGATCGGGCCGAAGCCCGTCAGGCACTCTCTCCCTAACCCTAGCATTCTCCCGAACCCAAGTGTGTGTTAGTTGCCTCTGTGCTTTCACACTTCTTCCTGTCGTGTCCGTCCCCAAATTGTGATTGGGAGTGGTTGTCATGCAGGGAGGTGGTGTGTGCAACTGCATTGGCACCCACAGTGTCTATCAACCCCGGCTCTTCTCTGATTTGTGGCACGATATCCCGGCGCTTGGAATTCGGCGCTTGTCTGATTTGTGGCACGCGGCGGCAACACGCCATTTTCAAATTCTTTCTATAGACAGTTCCCAAGCCATGCTTCTTCCTCGCAGATCTCTGCGACATACGTACGGCAAGCAAGGAAGGCGCTACATGTACCTACGCGAGCGAGTACCTGTCAAACCGTCGAGTTTGGCTCGCTCGCTCTTTCGCTGATGGCACAGGCGCTGTTGAGCTGTTGAGATATTTCAAGAATCGCATGTCGAAGTGAATGGAACTAGCCACACAGGCGGCGTCGAGGTGGGCGAGAGAGCGTTATTTGTGTCAACTATCATCGAACTCGAACGCTGCGAACTTGCGACCCGCACGTCCTCGTGGCGTGGTCTATAATCGCGTTTCTCGGGCGCCAGCAGTGGTTGCGGCGATGAGCGCCGCCGCACTGCGGCTCCGAAACGCCCGCTTCCGGCGACGGGGCAACAAGACAGCGAACCAGACGGCCACCACCAAACGGAGACCGCGCTGCACCTTCGTCCAGACGGGCGGCGCGGTGATCGGCCTGAACGGCGCCTGGGCTCGCAGGCACAGACCCTCGTCTTCATACCCACGCATCGCTCCATTGCGGAGCCGACTTAATTGACTAGCAGGTCGCCTCGGCAAGGGCTTCCCTCGGGCGTCGGCCGGTGCGAGCTCCTCGCCTTCAAGTCGTACTGGCACGCGTGCGGCGAGGCGCGACGAGCGCGAGCTGACTTTGAGCCGCGCAGCTGCGAGCTGCCACGCTTTGACCCTGCCGCCTTTCTCGAGGCGCTCCGCGGGAGGCGCATGGTCTTTGTGGGCGACTCGCTCGCCAGCGCTATAGATGCGGAGTAGTACCCACAACCCTGTCGCTCCGAGATGCGCTGACACATGCACATGCACATGTGCATGTGCATGTGCATGTGCATGTGCATGGACATGTGGGTAATGCTGAGGCGTTCGCCTGGTCCGCAACACAGGCCCGGCAGCACTTCATCTGGATTGCGTGCCTGCTCCGCAACCATTGGGCACAGAACGACGGCGTCCGCGCCAGCGTCCCGGCCAACGCCACCAACAACAATGGCGGTTTTCGGGTGGAGCAGGTGAGCTTCGCCCCGGGGCGGCCAATACAGTGGGCTCGGCCGCATCCCTGTCCATTTCTCAGGTGCGGGGTCGCAGGGTCGTGCAGTTGGTCGGCAGCGCACAGATGCGAGACTACGTTGTGCGAAGGCGCCACGCCGCCGCCGCAGACACCGCCGCCGACGCCGAGCGCCTCGCCCCGCTAACGTCGGCCTCGGTCGCCCTCGGTGGTGGAGGCCAGCTCGACTATGCCGGCACAGTGTACTATGAGAACTTTGATGCGCGAGGGCACGACATCGTCGTGGTCTCTCATCGAGAGGCGCAAGTCGTCTCCCCTGCTTCGCTGAACCGGAGCCTGCAACACCAGGCCGCAGCGTGGTCCGAGTCGCGGTGGCTCGAGACTACACGCCGCACGGCACGGCAGCTGCTCAGGCGATCCGATGGTGTGGAGGCACGCACCTCACCAACCTCGTCACGCTCGCAGCAACGTGCCACGCTAGGTGGCAGTCGCTCAACAAGACGGTCATCTTCCGAGAGTACTCCTCGCAACACTTTTCATGTGGCCGATCCTTCCCCGTGCGAGCGGCGAAGCCCGAGGTGGGAACGGTGGCGCTTGCCGATACTGAGTGCACAGGCGAGTATCACGGCCCCTCTGAGGTTGAAGCTGGATCCGTGCCTGGCCCTGGCAGGGCGCCCTGTCTAGCCGAAGTCCGCCGCCATCCCGCTGTGGGCGCCGAGCGGAGGCTCCTGCTCCGCCCACCCGGAGCGAGGGAGGGTAGCGGCGGCGGGTTTGCGTATCTGCCCGTGTTTGACGCGGCGCGCAAAGCCGGCCACCTGCACGTTGGGACGCCTGACCGGAGCGCGACCCCGGGCACGCTCGACTGCACGCACTGGTGCCCCGAAAGCATGATGCACCTCTGGGCGCGCATGGTACTGGCCGCGCTCGGGGAGAGCGCCGGTCTCGGCAATGGTGAACGCTATAGGCAGCGGGCCGTGCCAGCGCCCCGAACCTTTTAGCTCTTTCTGCGCGGTCTTTGTGGCCTTTTGAGCGAGACAATCCCATGTCTGATAGACAAAATTCTATAACGGCCTGCGGCAGAGTCCCGACGAGTCGGGCCGCGTGCCTCCGCGTGTCCTGTGCTGTTCTCACCCATCCATAAATAACTTACTTGTTGACCTCACTGAATGAGCGAGCACCGTACGCGGAGTCCCTCTCAATCATTGTGTCAGCATGGTTGAACTCATAGCGTCGAAACAAGCCGTGCTTCTACTCACGCCCCCCCCCCCCC
>NW_005195997.1:10307-15695 GCF_000372725.1 Emiliania huxleyi CCMP1516 | reverse complement strand
CCCCCGGTCGCCGCGACTAGACCGGCGCAAAAATTCTTTTCTACAGTCCGCACCTGTGTCGGCCTGACTGCTGTGAGAGAGAGTTGTTTTTATTAAATTCTTTTCTCAATCTGTGTGTGTGTGTGTGCGCGTGCGTGTGTGAGTGTGTGCGCGCGCGCGGCGCGTGTGTGTGCATCTCAGGGCGCCATGGGCTGACGCTGTCTGTGCTTCGAACGACCGGTTGAGTGCACGGCCATGAGGCTGCGTGACCGTGCGTCGCAGCGCTTCGGGAGGAGGTGAAATGTAGTCCTCTTGCACCAATGGGTCGGTCGAGAACGAAATCCGAGACCCCTCCCCCCCGCCCCGATCCCCCCACCCCCTTGCTCCCCTCCCCCCCTCGGGAGGGCCGAACTGAGGCGCCCGTGGGGACCCCGCAATTCCCTTCCCCCCTCGGAGGGGGCCGGACGAGGCGTACCCCGGGGGCCCCGCTCTGTCCCTCGCATAGCGGCCACTCTTCGGATCGCTGGTCGAGCGACCCGGGGGATGCCCCGCGCGCCTGACCCAGGCGCGAAAAACGAATCTGCGAGGCGAGGCCGCTCACGCGCGGCCCGATGGGGAGGAACGGGGCGGACTGCGGGGATCGGCCTCTTACACCGCCCTTCCTTGCAGCGAGCCCCCTCCAACCCACCCGCGCTAGGTCTCGGGTTTGACGCATGGGGTCACTCCCGCGAAACCCGGGAACTAGCCGGGGCAGTCGGAGAAGGGGCAACTCCGTGCAAAGACGGTCGGCCGCCAGAAGCCACGCCTGCGTGGATCGCGTCACACCAATCCTCGCTACCCAACGCGGCCAAAGGATATCCACCTCGAGAACCTCGAGAGATACGAGAAGGGACCGCCGTTCACGGCAGCGAGAGCGTAGAGGAGCAACCTGTGCATCGCCAGCACAGAGCCAGCAACGCCGCCTCGAATCGGTGCGGGGGTGTGACGGCGATCGTTTCACACGTCCCTGGCTTCGACGGCGAACTCGAAACCCTTGGGGCTTTTGGAAAATAATCTCCAGAGGACAAAGTTGTAAACGCATCGGCACTGTCGATCAACCCCGGCGCTTGTCAGATCTCTTTTGTTGCAGATCTGTGCTTCTGTGGCACGCAATCCCAGCGCTTGTCTGATTTGTGGCACGCGGCGGCGATGGCGGCGGAGAAGGCATTCTGCAGCGGGCCTCTTACAGCAGCGCGTGGAGGACCCGGCCTGGCGCTTCCCACTGCACCAGGAGGACATCGACTAGATCCGCCTAACATTCTTTCTGCTCACGACACAGTTGTTGTGAAATTCTTTCTGCTCGCGATGTCCGCTCCGCAGCGCCGCTCGCGCCGCCTCGCCTCCGCCTCCACTCTCCAGATGATTCTCCAAAGGTCCCATAAGCCGAACGCGGCGCTCCTGTGCTCGCGACGTGCCCGCGCTGCGCGTCGGTCGCGACCTACGCGCCGGCGCTCGGCGCACCCAAGTCCAAGCTGGAGTTGATCGTTGCTTCCCTTTCGCGAGGCGGTGCGGACCGCCGGAGGCCTCGGTCTCCCCTCTTCCCGTGCGACTTTCGCTAACTCCCTCGAGCGTAGATCGTCTCTCTTCGGCGCGCTCGAGCACGTTTGGCACCAAGAGGCTTGGATTCTAATAAAACATCGACACCGCCTTCTCGCGAGCCGACAGCGACTTCTCCATGTCGCTCCTCAAGAACTGGCGCACCCTCGTTGCCCACAACCCCGACTTCGCCCTCGACGAGGGAGGTGCGTCCAAGTACCCCACCATCGCCGCAGCCATCGCCACCTACGAGTCCGCCCTCTCGGACTGGAAGGAGGTGTGTGAGAAGCGCGCCGCCCGTGACAAAACCAAGTACTACACCGTCCGCGGCGGCTACCTGACTGAAATTTACCCCAAGAGCGTCCCGCTCCCCGAGCCCGAGTCCCTTCCAGCTACCGACGCGATTCTCAATGGCACTTGCAAATCCACGTACCTGCGGCCGCGGGCGCTCGCTGCCATCAAGAATCACAAGGACTGGTTCGCGCACCAGGAGCTCGCCAAGGCGCGGGATGTGCACGTCAAGAACAACCCGTCCCTCGGAGACAGCGCCGTCAACAACCGCGAAGCCGCGCGCTTCGTCTCCGCCTCAACGCCTTTCGCCGGCAAGGCCTTCGATGTCCGTGTCGACGGTACGTACGCCACCGCCCTCTCCTCCGACGCCCGCCAGGACGAGCTCCAGCGGAAGCTTGGCCTTTGGCTCTCCGTGGCGCTTCCCACCCTTCGGGTCGCGCTCGAGCGGGGCATGCCAGTCGATTTCTTCGGCGACTACCTTTACAACAAGGCCCACCACCGGCGGCCCCACGACGGCGTCCTCGCCGCCTGGGCGGACGCGATGCGCGCCCCGGCCAACGCGCCGGTCGTGCACGGTGACAAGGAGAAACCAGAGCTCACCCGGCAGTACAACGAGGGGTACAAGGTCGACTCGCAGAACCCCACGCTGGGCCGGGAGGATGCGATGAAGTAAATGAAATCAATCTCTGGACGCCCCTCCTCAAGACCTCCTCGACGGGCGCTGGCAACGCCTCGAGTGGCGGCACGCCCGCCTCCGTTGGCCACTCCTACGCTTCGGCAACACCGAGGAGAAGGCCCGCCGCCTAAATATGGGCTGCAAGGCGCGCGGGCAGCCCGGCCAACCCTTCGACCACAAGTGTGAGTGTTAGAGTTGTTTGGTATTGTCGTCGTTGGCCTTGTTCGCGGCCTTGTCTGCTGCCCCCTTCTCCCGCAAATCGAGCTGCGCCCGCACTGCCGCCATCGCGTTCGTCGCCTGCGAGGCGACCTTCGCCACCTTGGCCTTCCTCTCCCGCTCTGCCGCCGCCTCCGGATCCTCGCGGCGGTCTCCGCCAGCGGGTTGTCGCCGGCGTAGGCAGCCACGATCATGGCCGTGACGCCCTCGCCTGCCATGTCGAATCTCGGCCGATCGACTGCGCGTCCCAAAAGTCGCCAAAAGTGGCCAAAAGTGGCCAAAAGTGGCCAAAAGTGGCCAAAAGTGGCCAAAAGTGGCGAATCACCCGCCCGCCGTCCCGGCGGTCCCGCAGCTCGCGCACATCTCCCTCTTAAGGTTGCTCCCGGCCCAGTGGGGATTTTGGCGTACTCAGTGACCGTCTAGGAATCCTAAATGGCCGGCAATGCCATATCTTTTGTGCCTAGGTTGTAGAGCACCTTAAAAAACTAGTATGTCTTGGAGTGAAAAGTTTTTCGATGAGGTGGGGATCCGTGGTGAGCAGATTCCCAGATTCTCCAGATTCCCCCTCGAAAACCGCCCATTTTAATTCACTGCGGCCGCGGGTGTGCTCGGATTACTTTTCACTCGAAGACATACTAGTTTTTTGGCGTTCCGGTGCCTACAAAAAATATCCGAGATCATATGGAGCCTTCAAACGATCGAAAGAAGGCGCGCTCCCACAAAGAAATAAAATCTCCGGGGTGCCGAGAGGGTGTCGCGCGAGTCCCTGGGCACAGCATGCGCTCCGACGTGATTTGCTTGGCCCGCGCAGCTGTGGAACCGCCGCTGTCTTCGATGACGTCAACCTCGATTGGCTCCCTCTCTCTCGAGAAGGTTGGAATCGTCTCCGAGTCGCCGCTCCCGTCCACGGCACTCATGCTGCTGCGAGAGATCAAAGAGCAGGCCGGCGAACCCCTGGCGAGACTGAGGGCGTCCATGGGGTGGTGCTTGGATGACGCGCAGTTGAGTGAGCTCCGTTACCACAAGCACGAGCTCGCCCGCATGGCAAAGCATCTCGCACCTTCGGCGCTCGCACACCTCATGATCACGACAGAGCTCGCCTATGGCGCCTGGACCGCGGCCGGCAAGCTGGGCACCCTACGTCACCACCTCGCGGTCAGCCGCGTCCTGGCGGCGATCAAGGCCGACGGAGAGGTCATCGAGGCTGCGATGCTGGCGGGCTTGCGCGAGGCGGAGGTTGGCGTGGCGGCGCAGGACTTGACTGCCATCCTCGGAGAGGAGGCGGCCGCCGCCATCGACGAGATTGGCGGCGGCGTCTCGACGGTATGGCGCCTCTCGGCGCGGCTCGAGCGCGCCGCCGAGGGTGCGGACGGCGGCGCTGGCGCCGGCGTGGCAGAAGAAGGGGGCGAGCTCGGCGCGAGTCGGGCGGAGCAGCTCGAGCGGCAGTGCCAGATCATGCTCGCCGGCTGCGACGACCCTCGCTCGATTGCAATCGCGCTCGCGTCGCGCCTCGTCTCGATGCGCGAGCTGTACGGCGCGATGGTCGGCCAGCAGCTCGGCGTCAACCGCTGTCCGCCGCGCCTCGCCACCTGGAACCTTCTCTGAACCTTCTCGGAGCCTTCCCGTAAGGCGTCAACGAGCTGGCCGCCGCGCCTCGCCGCTCGGATTGCGCGCTCGGCTGCTTGAGCGCGTGTGCGTTCGACAGCGGCGCCGCGTGCGCCGCCTTCCAGCGGTGCGGCGGCGACGCCGCCGAGTGGCGCGCGCTGCTGCAGCGGCGCGACGTCTTCACGCAGCAGACGGAGGAGGTGTTCATCCCGCTCGCGCAGCGGCTCGGGATGTGGTGCGAGACACCTCTCCCTGGAGCCCCTCCAAATGCCGCGCTAAGCAGTACGGTGGCGCACACCCTGCCACGCCCGCCTCTCAGGTACTTCAAGACGGAGCTCGAGATCCTAGCCTTCTCGGTGGGGAGGCCTGCCGAGTATGCCGCCCTCTCCTCTGCGCTGGCGGACCTGACGGAGCGCGCGCGGCCGGCGCTCGAGGAGGCGGAGGGGCAGATCGAGGCGGCGCTGGCGTCCGACCCGCTGCTGCAGCGGCAGACAAAGTGGATCCGGGTGCACGCGCGCATCAAGGACCTCGTCTCTGTGGCGCGCAAGATGGAGCGCAAGGGGCTGGAGAGCGTCGACGGGCTCGACGACCTGCTCGCCTTCCGCTTGGTGGTGATGCCGACCGAGACGCGGCCCCTCTCCCCGGACGGGCACCGGCCGGAGCGGATGAGCGCGCGGGACTGGGAGGCGCGGCAGGCGCTGCTGTGCTACCGCGTGCTCGAGGCGGTGCACAAGACGCTGCCCGTCGCCTCGACGGCCAAGGGCGCGCTCCTCAAGGACTTCATCGCCTCGCCGAAGCCAAACGGCTACCGCTCCCTCCACTCGTGCGCGCTGGTGCGCGGCATCAAGGCGGAGGTGCAGGTGCGCACCGCCGAGATGCACCACCAGGCAGAGTACGGCTCGGCGGCGCATTGGCTGTACAAGGCGGACGACCGCCGCCGCGACGCGGCGCACCAGGTCTGGCAGCGCGAGCTCGGCTTCGACCAGACGACCGGCTTCGGCGAGCCGCGCCGCTCGCCCGTCAAGCGGCGGGTCGCCGAGGAGCGG
>NW_005195997.1:3412-10207 GCF_000372725.1 Emiliania huxleyi CCMP1516 | reverse complement strand
TCGCTCAGCTTCGACGTGACCGAGGGCGACTTGCAGGAGCTGTTTGCCCCGTTTGGGCGGCTCACCGAGTGCCGCGTCGCCACCAGCCGCGAGACGGGACGCTCCCGCGGCTATGGGTTTGTCAGCTTTGCTGACGCGAGCGACGCGGCGGCTGCGTGTCGCGAGCTGACCGGCCGAGAGGTGCGCGGCCGAGCGTGCCGAGTCGAGGTGAGCCAGCCCCGCGGCGGCCGAGGCGGCCGCGCCGATCCAGCTTACTCTCCGCCTTCCGCTCCCGCCACGACGCCGAGTGCCGCAACGCCGAGGGTCGCCGCGCCGGCGGCCGGGGCGGCGGGGGCGGCCAGGCCAAAGCAGCTGGTGCGGCGCGCGAGCCGGCGGGCGGGGGCGGGCGAGGTGTCGCGTGCCGAGCACACCATCGGCCGTGTCCACACGGCGCTGCGCGCGCGGCGCGTGCTCGCGTCGCAGGAGGACGGCACAGTCCTCTCCTTCGAGGCTGGCGTGACGGTCGAGGCCGCCCTCCGCTCGCTGCCGGCCGGCGGCGGGCCTACGCCCGGCGAGGCGCTGGCGCGGGCGGTGGTCAACGGGAGGCTCGTGCGCGCCGACTACGCGCTGCAGAACGGGGACGTCCTCGGTCCCCTCGAGGCAGCGACTTGGCGGCCGGCGCGGCGCGAGACGAGCGAGACGCTCGAGGCCATGGCGGCGGCAGACAGCGGCGTGAGCAGCGACACGCGCTACTGGGCGGGGCGCGTACCCTGGCCATGGTCCCTAATCCAGAGCGACGACGCGAGCGACCAGGCGGCGTGGCGGGTCGAGGCGGAGCGGAAGCACGGCAACGTTGCCCTCACCGCGCTGCTCACGTGGCTGTGGCTCGTGCTGACAGGCTGGACGGCGGTGGACGCGCCCCCCCTCTCGGGCCTTAGCGGCCTCGGCGCGCTCTGCTGGGCGATGCAGGCCGGCACGTACTCGCTCTTCGAGGCGCGCTCGCTGCTCCGCAACGTGCGTGCGCCGCTGGGCAAGGTCCCGGAGGCGGCGCGCCGGAGGCGGCGGCGGCTCGGGCCTCACCTCGGCCCGTTGGAGCCGCCCGTCGAGGCGGGGCGCGCCGCCATGCTCGTCCTGACTGCGATCGCGCTGACTAGCGACGCGAAGATGGAGGGCGGCATGCTGCACGAGTTTTGGACCGGCGTGGGCCGGCTCGCGCAGGCGCGGACTGCCTTCGATCACGCCGCGGCCGCCGCCACGCCCACGCTCGCGCCGCCGACGGAGGCGCCCGCCCCCATCGTCGAGGAGAGCCCGATGCCCCCGCTCGTGGGGGACGCAACCTTCTTGGGCGTCTTCCCGGACGCTTGATGGCGGCGGCGGCGGCGGCGGCGGCGGCGCGATTAGAGCTGGTGCGACGCGCGCGGCCAGAGCCAGAGGCTACGGAAAGTGAAGCTATGTAAAATGTGTTGATTGGTGCATGATGTGCTGCGTAGAGTATAGAGGAACGAGGAGGTGGACGACGACGACGAGCAAGGCCTCGCCCTCGCGCCGGAGGAGAAGGCCGGCCTGGCCCTGGGCCCTGGCGCCGAGGAGAAGCGGGGCTTTCGAGGAGGCTTTGGACACCTGGTCCGGTCCGGGGCCACTTACTTGCACTTCGGGCACCAGGGAGGCTTCTTCGGAGGATGCCGCCCAGGAGCAGTCCATGGAGCAGTCGTCATCGGTGCTGGGCGCCGCCCTGCAGCGGGCGGCGCAATGCTCGGGCTGGGCGCGCCGGGAGATGCTTGCGGGCGAGGCTATGGCCAATCGCAACCAGGCCAGGGCGGCGCTTTACTATACCGTATACGGTCGCTGATGAGACTCGATTTTTTGGGGCGTTGCAGGGCGGGTGTCGGTCGGCCGCCCGTGCGCCCCACAATACCCACCACAATCACCCACCTCGTCTGGCGTCTGGTCTGCACATCAGATGTGTTCCGAAATTATGTTCAATGACTCGGAAGAAGAAGCTGGACCCCTGGCGAGGCAGGTCGCCAGACTGAGATGAGACCGCCAGAGTGGAGTAGGGAGTCCACCGAGCACCGCGCTGTGAGCCTGTGGCGCTGTCCCTTGTCAGGAGCAGGAGAAGATCGTTCCCCTGATCGTCCTTCCAAAACCCTGGGCCTGCTCGTGCAAGTGGGGACCCTTACACCCTTTCCTCCTCCCATCCCTCGTTAGGCTTTATGTGAAATGGGTACCTAGAGTCCCAGGTTTCCTGCGGTCGATTGGTGAGAGGGCTTTAAGACAGCTATCGTGCGACCGGGGAGTTGGCTGGGACACAGCCATCGCAGCCATCGGCCGGAGGATGGCTGCGCTGACGGGAACGCAGCCAGAATGGCGCGTGCTGGGAGGCGGAGTGGCCAGCGCCAGGATGCTTTAAATGCAACCATGTGAATTAAGGATGGCTGGCATGCCTAGCTAGTTCTCAGCCATCCGGTAGGAGTGCATGGCTGAGATCTAGGCGTGCCAGCCATCCTTAGCACGGATGGCTGCGAAACAGGGAGCGCAGCCATCCAAGGTGCAGATTTCGAGGTTAGCCCACAGGTACCTGGTACACCGAAAAAAGAATTGGCGCTCACCGAAAAGCCGATCGCTCGCCGATTGAACGCCCACGCCGCCGTGCCTTCATCCACCGCCGCTGCGAGGTTTGCGACGCCAATGTCCCTTCGGTCCTGCCAAAACTGCTCACAGACACTTTACTCTGGAATGACACTGTACATGGCGCACGGAAGCGCCTTTTGCTCGGCACGCTGCCGACTCGATGCATTTCTCGATACTTCAACGACGATGCCGCTGCCCAAACATGAGCCACACATGCCGATGGTCGCGTCCATGACTCGCACCGCCTCCTTTGCCGCGCCTTCGTGTCCAACACCGAGCGGCAGCACTGGCTCAGACACCGCACTTGACACCGCTTGAAGTAGCGAACGGCACACGCTGATCGCTGTGCTTGCGGTAGGTGTATGTGGTCGCAATGCGTGTGCGAGTGTTGCCGTTCTAGAAAAATGGTCAGACGTACGCATGCAGAGTCCAGAGACTCGTCAAAACGACACGACGTCTCGACGCAGACGTGTGCGCGCGATACACAGCGGCCAAACGCTCGAGGCCAAACGACGCCTCTTCTTTTTTTGCGTCTAGCGCCGGACCCCGCCGCACGAGCGACGGCAGCGTGGCGAGTCAGTCGTCAAACTCGTCAAAGTCGTCTGCAGCGGCGTCGTCGTCTTCGTGCCAGACAGCGGTCGCGGCGGCGCCGGCGCCAAAGCCGGGGGCGCGCTTGCCGCCTGTGGCGAGGACGAAGGAGCCGAGCGCTGCAAATACGATGAAGACGCGAGCCTCGTAGACGGCGCGCAGCAGCGAGAAGAGGAGCTTCTCGGGCCCTGCAGCGGGTCGGCGGGGAGAGAGTGAGGGCTGCTGGCATCGAGCCGCCACAGAGCAGGGAGGAGAGGGCGAGGGAGGAGAGGGCGAGGGAGGAGAGGGGTCGCAAGGCTCGGGCACGCTCGTGCACCGCGCAGCTCGGCGAAGCGCGAGTGCATCCCGCCGTCGCGCATCAGCGCCCATGCGCGCCCCTACAGGAAGGCTCCGGGTAGCTCCGGGCAGGCTCCGAGCCATGTCGGAGAGGAGCAGAGGGGGGAGGGGCGTGCCCAGTCCTTCGGAAGGCCGCGCCCCTTGAGGTAGTTGTAGCCGAGGTGCCAGGTGGCGTCGGCCGAGCCGTGCCGCGCCGCCTCCGCGTAGAGCTCGTTGGCGAGCCTCCACGAGCTCGCAGAGTGCTCGGCCGTCAGGTCCTCGGATAGCAGGAGGGCGAGCCGGATGGACGCGTCCACCGAGCCGAGCACGGCCGCGCGCCGAAAGTACTCGGAGGCCGCGCCGCGGTAGGAGGCGGCTAGCTGCGGCTGCCGCCGCGGCATCGCCTCGGCGTACAGGAAGCCCGCGTTGTGCAGCGCCGGCTCGAGGCCCGCGTGCGCTCCGAGCAGGTAGTGCACGAGGGCGCGCTGCGGCCGGTCCGCCTCGTGGGCGGCAAGGCCGGTCTCGAGCAAGCCGTTGCCGGCGGGCCAGGCGGCGGCGGCGTGCTGCAGGAAGAAGAGGGCGGTCTCGCAGTCGCGCCGCGTGCCCAGCCCGCGCGCCTTCATCCTGCCGATGTAGTACTGCGCCATCGGGTGCGAAAAGTCGGCCGCCACGCGCCAGAAGCGCTCCGCCTTGTGCAGCGACTGCTCCATCCCTTCGCCGCGCAGCGCGAGCACGCCCAGGTTGAAGATGGCGTCCAAGTGGCCGAGGCGGGCGGCGGCGGACAGGGCCTTGGCCGCCAACGCGTAGTCCTGCCTCACACCCAGCCCGTAGTAGTACGCGTACCCGAGACCGGCCCACCCCGACGGGTCGCTCCGCTTGGCGGCGCGCCTCAGCGGCGGCAGCGCGCCCGCGCCGTCCCCCGCCCGCAGCCGCACCAGCCCGAGGTTGGCGTGGCCCATCGGGTCGCCCTTCGCCGCGGCGGCGGCGAACCAGTGCGCCGCCGCCGCCGTGTCGCGCGGGACGCCGTGCGTGCCGGAGTGGTAGAGGTGCGCCATCCCGACTTGCCCGGCGACGTCCCCCACGTGCGCGCAGTAGTCCATGTACTCGACAGAGGCGGGGTCGACGCCAGACTCGCGAGCAGCGGCCGGCTGCTTGCGGAGGAGCGTGCGCGCCTCGCTGCTCGAGTCGAGCCAGCCCTGCTCGACCGTCCGCTGCCGCTTCTCGTCCAGCTGCGCCATCGCGCCCGCCGCCGCAGCCTCGTAGTGAGCGGCGGCGGCGGGGCACGAGGCGGCGACGCCGGCGAAGCCTGGGGGGGAGGAGGCACGGGGGCGGTGAGTGCTGTCAGGAGCTGATGCGTCCACCTCGGAAGTGTCTCGGAAGCGTCTCGAAAGCGTCTCGGGAGCGTCTCGGGAGCGTCTCGGGAGCGTCTCCGAACCGTTCGAGTACTGGGAGCCGAGGGCGAGCGAGGCGAGGACGGAGCCGCCCGAGGTGAGGGCGGCCTCGTACAGGGCGCGCCCCTGCGCGTACGCCCCCCCGCCCGCCGGAGGGTACCTTGCCGTCAGCGCGGCCGGCGTGGCATAGCTGAAGTTGTACACGCGCGACAGCGCGCGGCTCTCGTTCAGAAAGCCGAGCATCGCGAGGGCGGAGGGCTGGCCGGCGGCGGCCGCGCCCTCGAGCCAGTGCGTCGCCCACGTCAGGTTCCGCTTCGGCGAGCACGGGTCGCCCAGAAGGTACATGTGCCCCAGCGCCGACATCGCGAGCGGCTCGCCGCCGGCCGCCGCGTCGAGTATCGCCTCGGTCGCGTTGAGCAGCTCGGCCTCCTTGGCGGTGGTGACGCCGTCGACGCCCGCGTCGTGCCCGCAGTCCAGCCGCTGCAGCGCCGTCACGGTGCGGGCGACGGCCTGCCACGCCGCCACGCCAGAGCCAGCGGCCTCCGCCTGCGCTGCCGCCTCGGCCGCGCGCAGCTCGTCGGGAGCAAAGGTGAGCCGCGGCTGGAGGACGGCGGCGACCTCGGCCGCCGAGGCGGTGCCAGCGACCGACGCGGTGCCAGCGACCGACGCAGAGAGCAGGCAGAGCGGCATCGAGGTGGCGCTCTCCAGGTCCCTGGGCGAGATGAAGAATTTTGAGACGCAGAAAGCGGTTCGCGCGCGCACGGTTTGCCTGTGATAGTGCTAGCACGCGCCAGTCCGCACCTGTGTCGAGCCCGTCTGCTGTGAAAAAGAGTTGTTTTGTTTAATTCTACCTCCTACGATTGTAATCCTCCCATCCCTGAAGAAAGAAAGAAAGAAAACCAGACCAACCCAAACGAGGGATGGGGGAGGGGGACACAGGGTCCGTTTGGTTTGTCTGTGTTCTTTCTTTCTTTTTTGTAATGCGAGGTGGCATGAAGGTTGCAGCGAGAATCGGCGAGGGACTGCGAAGGGAGATAGGAAGAGGCGGCCGAGCCCGAGGCCCGAGCCCTCTCCCCTCTTGCACAACAGGAATTTTGACAATTAATCAGATGAACGATGAGCTCGCTCATCCCGGTGGTTCGACTCCACACAAACCCGAGACGGTGACGGGCGCTGTCTTGAGCACTTGAGCACTTGATAGGGCCGATTCCGCATGGGTACGGGGCGGCATCCGGTACGGGGCGGCGCTGTCTCGATGATCTCAGGCCCAGTGAGGTAGTGCTTAAGACCTGTCCTGGATCCTGCTGAACAAGCTCCTCTTGTAGCTCGATCGGTCACCACCGCCAATCCGCCATCGCCGCCGACGTCTCGCTGTGAGATGATGGAGAGGGAGGGGGGACGACACTGCCTCGCTCGGCAGCGACGCGTGCACCTCGATCCTATACCGTGTTTGTTATGACCCCCCAATGAACACACCAGTGAGGGAGGGCGAGACGATCGAGGGGTCCCGTACCACGCGGAATCGACCCTATCAATCAAGTGCTCACTCAAGTGCTCAAGAGGCGGACGCCATATTCCCATATAGGGTGGTGGGCGACGGCTAGCAACACACCTTCCTTCCAGAAATCCCTGTGTGGTGGCGGCGTGCCGTCCTCCAATCCATCCCTTGGACCGTTGCCATCTTTCTTTTTTGTCGTTTTTATTCGTGGTAAGTCGCATTAGTTTCCCATAAGTAAGGTAGGTAGGTAGGTAGGTAGGTAGGGGCAGGGCAGGGGCCGGCCAGGTTTTTGCAGAATTTCTTCAGGGCCACCAAGCAAAAATAAAATACACCTGATTTCCTCGCGACTTCGCATCAAGCGGCTGGTCTTCTTACATGCTGGCACTCCTTTGC
>NW_005195997.1:0-2376 GCF_000372725.1 Emiliania huxleyi CCMP1516 | reverse complement strand
TCCCCCCCAAAAGGGGCGCCCCCCCCCCCGAGGGGGATTTTTCCTTGGGGGGGGCCCCCCTGAAGGGAATGGGCGGGGGCCCCCCGGTTTCCGGGGGAAAAGGAGGCTTTTTAAAGGGGTTTTTCCGAATGGGGGGTTTTTCGAAAAAGTCCCGGGTTTTTAAATTTCAGCCCTGACGGGAGGGGCCGGGTCCCTTCCCCCATTAATAAAAAAACGGGGGTATGGGGGCAAGGGGGGGGGGGGGAAAAAAAATCTTGCCCGATAAAAAAAAAAATAAAATTTAAATTTAAAACGGGTCAACCTCCCCCAAGGGGAGAGGGTTTTGGGGGCCATGGGGTTCCCCCCCCCCCCCAATTTGGGGGGGGTTGGGGACCAAGGGGGAAATTTTAAATCGGCCCCCCCCCCCCGGGGGGGGGCCCCCCCTCCCGGGGGGGGGGGACCCCCCCCCCCCCCCCCCCAATTGCCAATGCACAAAAGCAGCAGACGGCTTTTTGGCGGACGTCGGTTTGGACGCGTACGCCAACTTTGGGGACCCCAAGATGAGCATCCCCGTCGGGTCGAGCGGCGTCGACTACTCGGACCCGACGAAGCCGGTTTTCAAGGGCGCGGTTGGTTTTGGCGGCCGCGGCCTCTCCATTTGGAAAGCGTCCTACGTGTCGCTGGGGTTTCGCCCCCCCCCCCCCCCAGCAGAGCTCTCTGCTGCTGGGGGTGCTGGCTGCTGGCATATCTGTACAGACAGCCGTAAGTAAGTAGCGTTCCAGGGCGAGAAACTTCTCGCCGGCTTGCGCCGCCCACGCGCCCAGTCGTGTCGGCAAGGTGCTGCATATATGAAATGGCTTAATTGAGGGAGAGCCGCATGGCTTCACCACGTCGCTGCCCGCCATTGCGGCGACGCGTCGCGGCGGCCCTGACAGTTTTGCCGGCGACTGTTTCGCGCGCGTTTTCGAAAAAAGAAAAGGCACGTGCACCTCGATGGGGCTCGGTTGCGGGGCAACTTGATTGCTGCGGCTTTTGGTGAGTCTCACCACCACCTGTCGCCGTGCTGCCGACAGCCATGGCAAGCGTCGTGCTTCTCGTCTCACTGCCCTACGTCCTGGCTGCTCGGTGTGGCGTGGACAGCTGCACCGACGCCGTCCTCGAAACGCTCGCCCGAGATCTGACCGCCAACTACAAGGGCTTCTCATCGTGCGAGTCTCGCATGAACTGGGTGAAGAGCAACACCGGCCGGACAGAGGTGGAGGCTTGCGAAAAGGTTGCGGAGGAGTTTCCGGAAGAGTGTGGCGCCTGCCACCCGTTCCAGTCGCCGCCTCCGCCGCAAACCTCGCCGCTGCCGTCGCCGCCGCCGCCACCATCACCACCACCGCCGGATTGCCCATCGCCACCGACGCCCGAGCTCAACAAGACCGCCATCCGCGGAGCGCTCCGCACCTTCACAAAGGAACTCGCAAACGTTCCGGATGTGCTGAACAAGACCTACTTTGCGAACGCTTCCCTCCAGCTTCCGCAGTGGCACATCTGCACCATCGTGCAGCAGTGCCTCGACCCGCCCATCATGGGTCGCATCGGGGACATGCCTCCCAAAGCCGTCCGAGCGCTCCACACTGCCCTCCATCTCGCAATGTCGGACGATGCTCACAACCTGCTGCTGAAGCAGATGCACTCGAACCTGCTGCTCGGCGAGCTGCAGGACTGGGCGAACTCCTGCCCGGGTGACTGCTACGAGCTCAGGGACGCGAGCGGACAGCTTGAGCGGGGGCTTGTGAACCTCACCGACCGCGGCTACAAGATTCCTGCCAACCGTACCGAATGCGGCGACCTCCGCGCTGCGGAGCCGCCTAACTACACGTTCTGGCGCTGCTACGAGAAGCCGCGCTTGTTGCACAAGGCAAACATCGACACGGAGACGGGGCGATACGGCCTCGGAAACATTTTCAAAGAGCCGCACATCCATGCTCGCAACAACTTCTTCGACTTCGCCTCGGTATACGGAGATCTCGTAGGCGAAGGCCCGTTCGGCTTCCGCTTCTCTGGCCACCACTTGGACATCAACTATGGGTTCAAGGCTGACGGATCGGTGGACGACCTTCCCGTTTTCCTCGGCCACAACCCGCTCGTCGTCCCCGGCACCACGCCGCCCGTAGTGCGCAGCCACGACGACGAGCCCATCGTCGACGACCGTGGACACGAGTACCTTTCGTGGAGAAGCTTTGCAGGCCTCTCCATTTTCATCAAGGACGAACCATTTGTTTTTTGGGTTTTTTTTTTTCTCTCTTTTTTTTTTTTTCTTTTTTTCTTTTTTTTTTTTCTTCTCTTCTTTTTTCTTTTTTTTTTTTTTTTTCTTTCTTCTCTCTTTTTTTTTTTTTTTTTTTTTTTTTC
>NW_005195998.1:0-1293 GCF_000372725.1 Emiliania huxleyi CCMP1516 | reverse complement strand
CAGAAAGCTTCTGGGCGGACGTTAAGGTTCGCTCCCCGATTTTCCCGGCGGCTCACAGTGGACACGCCGTCGGTCAACCCGTCATGCGGCAGGTGGCTTGCTTTGGCTCGCTGCCACCGCGGTGGCTCACCAAGGACATTTCAGCGTGCTGCGTCATCACCGCGCGGCGCGCAAGCCAAGCCTCACCCGGGCAAAAGGAACGACCGCGCGCCGCCGCCGCCCGCCGCGCCGCGCCGCCCCGCGCCTCGCCTCGCCTTGCAGCAGCGCACGCGCACACGCACCCACGCGCCCACGCTCGCTCCGCGAGAGCGAAGCAACCCTCCGAGCGAGTTCCGAACCGGGAGCCAAAAGGTCCCGGCTCGAACCGCGAACCGGTTCGACCACCGCCGCTGGCGGTTCTTGCAAAGGCATCAAAGGCAGTGCATGATATAACGTGAAATAGTGCGAGCGCGCGAGATACCCACCCGACCCACCGTGCCCTCGCGAAAGAGATCTCGCGCCGCGCGCGCTCGCACACGCCGCCCGAGAGCACTCCCACCCCCGCCGCCTCGCAAGCTCACAGGTTGATTTGAGGAGAAGCAGCTGGGGGAGGTCAAAGCGGGAGAAGGCGGCACGGCGGCGGCGGCGCGCCCCCCCCCCATCCCCACGCCTCCGGGTCGTGCGTACCGCCTCCGGGCGCGAGTGTCCCCCCAGCGTCTGCTCCGGCAGTCGCTCCGGTAATCAGGCCGAGAGTTTACCAGGGAGGAGGGGAGAAGAGCCCAGGGTGGGGAGAGGAGAAGAGCCCAGGGAGGGGGGAGGAGAAGAGCCCAAGGCGGCCTCCCTCTCCCTCCCCTCCCACCGGGCCTCCCTCTCCCTCTCCTCCCACCGGGCCTCCCTCTCCCCCTCCTCCCGCCAAGCACCGACAGTCTCGAGGGGCCAGCCGCTGGAAGGGGCAAGCCAGCGGCACGAGGGCTTCAACCACACAGCTACCAAGGGAACGCGACCCACACAAAGCACCAAAGTTAGGCATACCCCCCGGCGCAGTGTCCCCCGCTATGTGTCGCCGTTTGTCGGGGCACGCTATCCCTATCCTGTGTAGTCAGGGCAAGTGGGGGCGGGGTGGAGTGCCCAGGCCTTTGTTTCCTGGGATTTCTCTGCCCAGTCCGGGGGTGCGTCGAACCTTCCATCACCCTAGGAACGTCCGGGTGTTGGAAGTAAAGATATTTTATATTAAGGTTCGCTCCCCGCACACCGGCGCGGAGTTTGGGTACCCTAGAATTCGGCGGCGCATTCGACGTCGTCGGCGCGCTGCCC
>NW_005195999.1:0-1293 GCF_000372725.1 Emiliania huxleyi CCMP1516 | reverse complement strand
CCGGTCGTGCTGCTCACGCTGCCGGCGGCGCTGGTCGCGCGCCTGCCGATCGCGCGTGTTCGCGGCGGCTGCATCTCTTGCTCGTTTCGCTCGCACCCGAGCGGCTGTCGCCAGGCGCTTCAGGTCGGCGGTGCTGCGCGCGCGGCCGTCGGCCAGGCACAGCCACATGTCCTCCTCCTTAGCAGGCTCGCACGGCTTGCCGTCGAACTGCGGCTGGCGCCCGCGACGATGCTTCGCCCAGGCCGGGCACGATGGTGCCGCGACGAGCGGCGTGGCGACGGCCATCGATGGGTCCAGAAGACTTGGAGACACTTCTACCAAAAAATCGAGCACAATTGCGTTACATGGGCATGGCCGGGGTTTCTGCACCGAACGATCTTACTTTCGGTAGGTAGGTAGGTAGAAAGGTGAAGAACAGCCAGGCTCGGACTGGACACCAACGCGGTATGGGTGGACGCTAGACAGATGATGACGACACGCACGAGCGACACACAGACACAAACAAGCTCACAAGACACATTTCGGTCTATCGAAAGTGTTGATCGATAAAAGAAAGTGGGAGAAAGCACTGCCGCCCAAAGTCCGAAGGTGGGCAAGCTGGTGCTCGTGATCACGCGCGAGCAGGAGCAGCAGGGGCTCATGTACGACGGCTCGGTTCCGTTCATGCTGAACGGGCGCAAGTTCCGCCCGCCGGTGCGCGGCGTGTGGTTCGCCGTGGCGAGCAAGGGGTACGCGGTCTTCGCGTGGGCGTCGGCCGCGGGCGTGACGCATCGCAAAGGGTTGAAAAAGAAATCTTCGTTAGACAAAAGGTGAGAAGCCGGGAAAGGCGCGAAATAATAAACATAAAGAAAGAAAGAAAACGGCGGAAAACCCAAAGGCACAAGGGAGGGAACGCTCACGGCACGCCGCCACCAACACAGGGATATCATATTTGTTCATAACATCGAAGGCTAAGCTCAAAAAAAGAAAAAGTGCGAAAAGCACTGCCGCCCAAAAGTCCGACGGACTGAGTACGATGAAGTTCGGCGCGAAGATCAAGTCGCGAGTGGCGGCGCTCGAGGCCTTCATCTCTAGAGACGCCTTCATCGACTACGACGGCCTCAAGCGGATCATTGACGACGGCATGAACGAGTCCAGCAAGCGCCTCACTTGGAGGCGCGAGTTTCATGAGCTCTATCTGGAGGAGATTCGTCGCGTCCGCTCCTTTCTCGAAGGCCAGGCGCAGGGCCACTTCATCGCCGACGTGTTTGGCTCGCATTCCAAGGCCCGCGTGCCTCTCAACGTGCTGCTCGA
>NW_005196000.1:0-1293 GCF_000372725.1 Emiliania huxleyi CCMP1516 | reverse complement strand
TACGCAGTGAGTGGCCGCGAAGCTGTGCATAAGACAGTGATGAGTCAGTGAGAGCTCTCGCGCACCCCGCATATTCATAATCGATCTCCTTTGCACTCTCTTTCTGACTGCGTCTGCACACAGATTGCAGGGTCGGTGTGCGAGTATGTGGGACAAAAGCGTCGAAAATGTGGCAATTCTTCGGTGCTGGTAGCCCCCCCAAAACAGGCGCGCGCGCAGCGCGCCAAACGCAAGGGCGCCGCAGGGAGCAGGCGCCCCAAAGCGGCAAGCGGCGCGCAGAGCGCCGCCGCAGGCGGCGGACAGCATATGCAGCTTTTGCAGGTGCGAGCGAAGTTAAACGCCATTTTCGGTTCCGCAGTAGAGGTTTTGGCTTTTGCCACTAACATCGAAATAAATCCGCGGTACAAATCGCGACTTACTGAGCCGAAACAGCTGACTGACAGACGGAGAGTACACAACCTCACAAGTTCGAAGTTGAAACGAGAGGGATGCTTCAGTCGCCAGCGCGCACAAGCCGCCACCGAGACAAGCCCCAACCCCGACGCCTGGACGTGCCCAAAAGCTGCCCAGGACGCGTCGACGATCGTCAGCGCCCGCATCAAATCCGGTTTTGTGTGGGCTCAGGCCCGAGTCCCTAGTGTCGCCGGAGCAGGTAGCTCCCCATCCTTTTCAACAGGAACATTCTTTTTTCGCATCAAATCCGCCATGGCCCATGTGGCGCCCGCCGACGCTCCGTTGCGTTTTGGTGGCGTCTCCGCGGCGAGCCACGCCAGCAGGCGGCCGCGGCCACGCGTCCGACCGCGCAAAGGTCCGCGCGGCGAAGTTGAGGAGACTCTCTTGCACGCCTCGCAGCCGCCCGTCACAGCAAGGCCGACGCCACCTCCGCCTCGGAGAGGTTCGCCAGCAGCTGTTGCGGCGACGTCCCGATCTGCCTCGCGAGCCGCTCCTGCGCCGCCGAGCCGAGCGAGACAAAGCGGCGCAGCAGCGCGCCGTCGATGACTTGCGAGAGCTCGCCCTCGGCCGTGGGGCCGGAGCCCTGCGCGCGGAAGCCGCGCGGGTTGAGGCCGGCTGCGTGCTGCATCGTCCCAACCATCTTTGTGGACAGAAAGTAGAGTCCGTCATGAAGGCCGCCTCCCTCCACCTGGCGCGAGGACAGCCGAAGATCTGCCCGACGTCCTCGGCCGAGATTCTCGGCGGAGATTCTCGCCCGAGAATCTCCGCCCGAGGATCTCCGCCCGAAGAGCTTCGCCCCCGGGAAACGGGCTTGCCCCAACCTGGCGCGAAGGGAAATCT
>NW_005196001.1:0-1293 GCF_000372725.1 Emiliania huxleyi CCMP1516 | reverse complement strand
CCTTTGCGGTTTCCGAATGCGTCTCTGGATTATCAACTTTTGTCGTCATGAACATGATCAGACTGTAAATCAGAGGACAGTCCCGGATGGCTGCGGCAGGTCAGTGGATGGTTGCCGCCCCTCAGTGTGGCCGTCCTCGGAGTGTACGCCCGCCTCCTCGTGCCGCCCCGATGCCCGGTCCGCTGCCCGGTGCGCTGCCTGCTCTTCCTCCCACTCGCGCCTCATCGCCCTCGAAAAGCGCCGGAGTCCCGCCTCGATACGCGACGAGAGGACAAACTGCACAGGCGCCGACTGGATGAGCGCGACCTGCCACCCCGCCGCCGGGTCGGGCAGCGCATACCGCAGCGTGAGCGTCATCGCCGCGACACCCGGCCTGCTCTCGACCACCTCTATCGCGCCCGAAGGCACGAATCCCGCGTTCGGGATGCCCTCGAGCTTGCCCTGCTCGTCGAGGACGGAGGTCCACGTCATGAGCGGCGGGCGGGGCGCGGCGAGCTCCGCCTGCCAACTCAGCGTCGTCGTGTATCCCAGCAGCCGCGCCGGCACCTTGAGCGCCCGAGGCACCGTCATCACCCACACCGAGCGTGACGGCCGGTCCGGGTCGACCGAGACGCTGTCCAAGAGCGGCGACCACTCCGTCATCCGGCGCAGGTCGGCATAGGACTCGTACAGCCGCGAGACCGGCACACCCGCAATCTCGATCGTCGCCGACGTCTCACCCGTCCAGCAGAGCGGCAGCGAGCGTGGCCGTGGGCGGCAGGCGGGCGACGGCGCGTGAGCCGGCCGCAGGGTGGCAAAGGCGATGACGCGCGCCGGCAGGAGCACATGTAGCAGCGCGGCGAGCCGCATGGTGGATCTGGCGAGTACAGCCACGCCTGCTATTATTCACAGCACAAGTGCAGCGAAGATCCGTCTTCCTGTGAAGACCAGCGCAAAGCGCCATAGGACGTATTTTCTTGTCAATAACAAGGTCTGTGAAAAAGTGAGGCGTGGTCTGTACTCGCCAGGAACAGGATATTCCCA
Organism: Emiliania huxleyi CCMP1516; assembly: GCF_000372725.1. Lineage (NCBI taxonomy): Eukaryota > Haptophyta > Isochrysidales > Noelaerhabdaceae > Emiliania > Emiliania huxleyi. The sequence continues at coordinate 270 of NW_005196001.1, read as the reverse complement.
CCTCGGGAAAAAGAATTTTCGTGCGCGCGGCAAGGCGCGGGCGACGGCTTGTACAACGCCATATCAAGAGGAGAAAGGCGCCCCTACAAGTTACAAGATAGGTGGGGACATCCTGCTTTTTTGTTTTCTTTCTTTCAGGGAGGATTGTATTGGGAAACATCGAGAGGCGTGCGACTCCAGTCGCGGCGTCCCGTGCCCCCGAGTTCATTTTAACAACGGCGTAGCTGCTGTCGGTCGACTCAACAACGACGGCACGTCTTTTTATCTCTC
>NW_005196002.1:0-1293 GCF_000372725.1 Emiliania huxleyi CCMP1516 | reverse complement strand
GAGGTGGACGCCCCCGAGGCGCAGTGGCGGGCCGGGTTCAACCGCCAAGGGGGTCCAGACGCCGTTTTGAAAAGGGGGGGTCATTGGTTGCTGCAGCCAAGGGGGGGGGGATAAGGACATGAACAACATACCTGCGCAAGCCTTTGCCCGGGCGGCCCCAGGGGGTGCCATTTCAACCCACTTTGGGCACCGCTGCACGGGGGGGCTCCCTTTCCCACCCAATTGGGTTCCACTTTGGTCCACCGGGGCCCACCCCATCATTTGTTTTCAGGCTGATTGGGGCGTGTGTTGCGCAATGCCGAGCCCCCAGACGCTGGCCAGAGCATGATTGTGATGCCTCTTTTTGGGCCGGGGGGGCGTTTGACAGCGCGGGAGGCTGCCTCCCTGCCCTTTGGGACGCTTGGGACCATTGTTGAGTTGCATCCAGTACAGAGTAGCAGTGGTGGGGAGGGCTTGGGCCCCCCCCCCCCCCCCCGGGCAGAATGGTAAACTCGTGTCTACTCACCTCGTCGGCTCCATCGGCTGCCTCTCCTCGTGCGCCGGCTGCCTCTCCATCCAACCGCTTCTGCGTCCCCTTCTCTGCCCGGTGCTCGCGTGTCGCGATGTCGCTCTGCCGAGAGGGTCATCGCCGGCGTAGGCGGAGCGGCGGGCCCTTCGTTACAGAGACAACAAAGACATTTCACCCCTCGGGCTGTTGTTGCAGACAGAAAAACAAATTTGGCGCGCGTGCGCGCAAGGTATGCTAGTGCTAGATAAGCAAGAGCCAAGACCTGTGACGCTGTGACGCGCAAGTTCAAAGCCCAGCGACAACGCAAAGAGGAAATTTTGCACGGCAATGGCGCCCCGCAATTTGTTCAGCACCTCACTGCCCCGCTGCGATGGAGCTGCTCCGCCTCCGCTGCTTGTGCTGGGCATGATGGTGAAGCCCGCCGAGGTGCGATTACGTCAAGTCATGCGCTCGCTCTACCAGCAAGGCGTGCCGCTCTTCACTGACATGGCTGAGAGGGTCAGCCTCCACTTCTTCTGCCTACGGGTTGTGTGGGAGGCACACCGCCGAAGTGGGAATGAAACGGCCGAAGCGATGGACAGTGAGACCAATAACGCGCGTGACATCTTCCTGCTAGACGAGACGCTCCCTGGTTCTCTCGCAGATGCGCCAGAGACTGCCTGCATCGCGCAGATTGTTGAATGGTTGCGCGTTGCGACGAGGCTGGTCCCGTGCACGAAGTTTGTGGGATGGATGGACGACGATATGCTCGTCAACCTGCATCGAGTGGCCATCTTCTTGCGAGA
>NW_005196003.1:0-1293 GCF_000372725.1 Emiliania huxleyi CCMP1516 | reverse complement strand
CAATGGTCACCTCCTTCCGCGTCGCCGTCGCCACCGCCTCCCTCCGCGTCGCCGTCCCCGCCGCCTCCGTCGGCCTCGCCGTCGCCGCCGCCTCCGTCCGCCTCGCCGTCGCCGCCGCCTCCCTCCGCCTCGCCGTCGCCGCCGCCTCCCTCCGCGTCGCCGTCGCCGCCGCCTCCCTCCGCCTCGCCGTCGCCGCCGCCTCCGTCCGCCTCGCCGTCGCCGCCGCCTCCCTCCACGTCGCCGTCGCTGCCGCCTCCCTCCACGTCGCCGTCGCCGCCGCCGCCCTCCGCCTCGCCGGCGCCGCCGCCTCCGTCCGCCTCGCCGTCGCCGCCGCCGCCCTCCGCCTCGCCGTCGCCGCCGCCTCCCTCCGCCTCGCCGTCGCCGCCGCCTCCCTCCGCCTCGCCGTCCCCGCCGCCTCCCTCCGCCTCGCCCTCGCCGCCGCCTCCGTCCGCCTCGCCGTCGCCGCCGCCTCCCTCCGCCTCGCCGTCGCCGCCGCCTCCCTCCGCGTCGCCGTCGCCGCCGCCTCCGTCCGCCTCGCCGTCGCCGCCGCCTCCCTCCGCACCGCCGTCGCCGCCGCCTCCCTCCGCGTCGCCGTCGCCGCCGCCTCCCTCCACCTCGCCGTCGCCGCCGCCGCCGTCCGCCTCACCCTCGCCCCCGCCGCCCTCAGCATCGCCGTCGCCCCCGCCGCCCTCAGCATCGCCGTCACCCCCGCCGGCATCCGTGTCGCCGTCGCCGCCGCCTCCCTCGGCATCGCCCTCGCCCCCGCCGCCGACCTCGCCACCGCCTCCCACGCTGCCGCCTCCCGCCCCTCCTCCATCCCCGCCTCCACCCACGCCGCCGCCCTCACCGCCGCCCTCACCACCACCACCCTCGCCACCACCGCCCTCACCGCCGACCTCGTCACCGCCTCCCACGCCGCCGCCACCCTCACCGCCACAACCCTCCCCTCCTCCACCCACGCCGCCGTCGCCCTCTCCGCCGCCGGTCTCACCGCCCCCATCCTCGCCGCCACCGCCGTGCGATCAGATGTGTCACTTTGCAGGAGCGGCCAAGGCGTTGCCCTGCTCGATTTTTGCCGAGTTGCCGTGTCCCCTTCGAGCAGACAGTGATTGTTCACAACGCACCGGGTGCTGTGCCCTGACGAAACGCATGACGATAAACTCTTCGGACTTTGGAACTACCCGCGCCGCCGCCAGCAGCCATTGGTTGGCCAACTCTACGTTTATGCATACATGTCAATGGATCACTGCAAATCGGAACCGGGACCTTAACATAACGGTTGCCCTCGACGTG
>NW_005196004.1:11262-18007 GCF_000372725.1 Emiliania huxleyi CCMP1516 | reverse complement strand
GACGGTGCTGCAGACGGCGTCGGCGATGGGCGACGCCCTCTCTTCCAAGGCGCTGCGTGACGTGCGCCGGCAGCTCGACATGAAGCCCAATCGTTCACTCCTCCCTCACATAATCAACAGGCGCTGCGTGACGTGCACCGGCAGCTCGACATGAAGCCAGAAGGCCCGCGCCTCGACGCGCGCCCCAGCCCCCCCGCTACGCGAGAGGGCGCGAGAGGGCGCGAGAGTCGCCGAGGTCATTAGGCTCGCGTCTCGACGAGTGCCTGCGCAAGCTGCGCGGCTACCGCTACCTCGAGTTCGCGCTCGACTCGAAGACGTGCCCTCTCCCCTCCGCCATGCCGCGCGGCATGTCCAGGACGCGTCCAGGACGTGTCCATGACATGCCCGCGACACGTCCGCAGGTACTCCTTCCGTTCCGCCATGCTGCGCGACGTGCTCTACTCGAACCTCCCTTTCGAGAAGCGCAAGCGCGTGCACGAGGCCGCGCCGCGCCGCCCCCCCGGGCAGCGGTGTCACGGCGTCTCTTCACAGCCGAGCCTTCTGGCAGGCGACGGCGCGCGGGATCGTCGCCGAGGCCGCTCGCGGCGACGCAAAGGAGGCGGCGTTCCTGTCCGCGCTGAAGCACTACAAGACGGCCGAGAACTGGGGGCAGGTGATGCTCCTCGCTGCGGACGCGGCCGAGCAGGCATGCCTCGGCTGTATCATCTCGGCTGCACCTCGGCTGCACCTCGGCTGTATCATCTCGGCTGCACCTCGGCTGCACCTCGGCTGCACCTCGGCTGCACCTCGGCTGCACCTCGGCTGCACCTCGGCTGCACCTCGGCTGCACCTCGGCCGCACCTCGGCTGCACCTCGGCTGCACCTCGGCTGCACCTCGGCTGCACCTCGGCTGCACCTCGGCTGCACCTCGGCCGCACCTCGGCTGCACCTCGGCTGCACCTCGGCTGCACCTCGGCCGCACCTCGGCTGCACCTCGGCCGCACCTCGTACCTCGCACCCGGCTCGTATCTTGTTCTGGGAGGAGACAGCCCCCCCTCGACCTCCCCTCGACCTCCCCTCGACCTCTCTCGGCAGGCGCTCTCGTGTGCGTCTTGGGAGGAGGCCGTCTCGGTGACGACGCAGGCCAGCAAGCTCCTTGGGCAGCAGACTGACGTTCGTTCGTCTGCTTCTTCTTCTTCTCAGTCTTCTTCTTGCTGTTGTCGCAGGCCAGCATGCTCCTCCGGCAGCACGGCGGCGCCCTCGCCCCTCTCCCTCCCGGCTCGGCAACCCGCTGGCTGGTGCTTCGCGGCGAGGCGCTGCTCGCTCTCGGCAACCGCGCGGAGGCGACTGCCAGCCGTCCCCCTCGGCCTGAGTGAGTGGTTCATTCATTACATCCTCCTCCTCCATGAATGCACCGCACCAGGCGACCGTCACCCTCGGCCTCGCCTTCGACGAGGGGCTCGAGCGCGGCTCCGACCTCGGCAGGCACCTTCATCACCCCCCCCCCCCCCTCCATCACACCATCACACCACCATCACACCTCCGACCTCAGCAGGCGGACCCGCGCCAAGCGCGCGAGCACCCTCGGGGCCCTCCTCGTGCAAGGGCGCCGCCTGCTCGGGGGCGGCCGCCGCAAGTCGGGCGGCGCGCGCCAGTCGCAGGCAGCCCCTCCCAGCAAGCGGGGGTCGGCGACGAGGTCACCGCCGCCGGTGCGGGCGGGCTGTCCCTCCCCCGTGCCGCGCGAGGCGCAGGGTCGCGAGGCGCGAGGCCGCGCTCCCGACGCGTACCACAAGCCGTCGTCTCGCTCGACGGACCCGGCCGACCAGAGCTACCGCGCGTGTGACGGCGCCCGCCGGCCGGGCGACTCCGCCTCGCTGGGCGAGATGAGCCGAGATGAGCCGAGATGGGCCGAGATGAGCCGATGAGCGCGAGATGGGCCGAGATGGGCCGAGATGGGCCGAGATGGGCCGAGATGGGCCGAGATGGGCCGAGATGGGCCGGGTCCTCATCGCTGGGCGAGACGAGGCCATCCGAGCCGCGATTGTGCAGGGGGCGTCTCTTCACCACTCTTGGCGTGCGTGAACAGGCGACATGCGGCCGACGGACCGCGCGTCCGTGGTCATCGCGGCGGGCGGGTGCGCGTGGCGCGAGGCCGGCGTCGCGGCGGCGTGAACGGCGCCTCCTCACAGTGTCGGGCGCGAGCAGGTGGCTGCAGTGCGAGGCGGAGCTGCGGCACGGCCTGAGCGCGTACGCGATGCTCTTCTTTGCCCAGCTCGAGTCCGCGGCGGAGTCGGGCAGCCAGGCGGCGGCAGAGGCCCTCTCGGTGCCTGTCCGCCCGAGGACCGCGCGCCGCGGCGTGAAGGGCGTCTCTCTTCACGGAGCGGTGCGGTGCGCACAGGTGACCGCCGTCGAGTCGCGGCTCCCGCTCGCGACGCAGGCGGCCGCGCTGCTGCCCGAGTGCGCGGAGCGCCTCCTCGGCTACGCGTGCGCCCTGATCGCGATGGGCCTCTGCGCGAGCGGCAACCGCGCCGGATCGGGGGGAGGCGGAGGCGGCGCGGGAGGGATGATGCCGGCCGCGCTCGGCGGCGGCGGCCTCGGAGGCGGCCGGATGAGCGTCGGCGGCGCGCGGGGCGGCGCGGCGCGCTCTCGCCCGTCCATGTCTGTGCTGCGCTCCAGCCTCGCGGCGCTGCACGAGGCGGGCCGCCTCTCGAGACACTTGCGAGGCACTTGCGAGGCACTTGCGAGGCACTTGCGAGGCGTGGGCGGTGCGCGGTAGGCGGTCGAGGCCTTCGTCGAGACGTCGCCCGTCGCCAGCAGGCAGGTGGCGGGCGCGCTCTTCGCACCGCCTCCAGACGCAGCAGGTCTCCTCCGCCCCCCCCCCCCCCCAACCCCTTTCCCCGGGGACACGTTCCTGGCCCTCTGGACGGAGGCTCCCGCCTGTCTCGCACGCGGAGATGCGAGGGGTCGCTCGCCCTCGCACCTCTCTGTGTGGGGCGACATCTCTTCCTTCTGTCCCCAGGGGCGCAGTGCGGGAGCGGCGGCGGCGGCGGGCTGGCGGCGGGCGCCTCGCCGCCAGCGACGCGCGCGACGGGGTCAATGGAGGAGGGGAGCATGGAGCTCGCCGCACCCTCCTTCCTCGCCAAGCTCTGCCTCGCGCTCGGTGAGACGTAGCCGAGAGAGTAGCCGGGGTGGCAGAGAGAGTGGCGGAGAGTCAGTGGCGGAGAGGATGATCAAGCGAGGTCGGCCTCACCCGAGATTGGCGGGAGAGCTCACTCAGAGCTCTGCCTCGGTACACTTCCGAGTGGGGCGGGTGCGGCGGCGGCCCCTCACGCCCTCTCCCCGCGCCGAGCAGGCCTCTCGCCGCTCTCGAGCGAGGCGGACGCCGCGATGTGGTTCCGGCAGGCGTCGGCGCTGTCGGCCGAGGCCGACCACTCGCAGCTGCACCGCATGATTCTGATGCTCTCGGTGGACGTGCCGCTCTCCGCCACGCTGTGAGGTCGGCTAAAGACCTGGCTGCTCCTCTATCGCAGCGAGCGCGACCGCTCTTCGTTTGAAGGCTCGATTTGCTCATCTCGCTTGAGACGCTCTCTGACTCGCACACCGGCCTGGGTCGTATGAGCGGGAGCGGACAGCGGAGGCGTGGGGTGGGGTTTGACGATTGATCATTGTGTGCTTCCGCGTCACTACTGGCTCCGCCACTTTGTAACAATGAATGATTTTTCCTCTCTGCGACGGAGCCGCGACCTTCGCGGCGCTCTGCACACTACTGGGCGACGCCATCGAGCAACAACGGCATTGTGTGAGGATGACAACGACACGTCAATGATAGGCGCTCTGCACGCTGGGCGACGCCATCGAGCGGGCGGGCTCGCTCGAGACGGCCGCCGTGGCGAGCGTGCTCCGCAGCACGTCGCTCGTCGAGTTCTTCACCAGCAACATCTCGTTCAACGCCGACGGGCAGATGGAGGAGATGGACTTCCCTGTCGTGCAGTACCCGCCCGGCGCGGCGGCGGCCGGGTACTGGCAGGCTGACTACGAGGTGTTATAGCACCGCCCATCGCCCGACATACCACCCCCTCGTTGACGCCTCGTTTTCCTCTAGGTTGTCTTCGACGCAAAGGAGAGAGAGAGAACGTCTCCTTCCCAACGCCGCTGTGGAAGCTGCGCCACTGCCTGAACGAGAGGAACTGCTCGGGCGGCAACGGAAACGGCAAATGCCTCGTCGACGGCGGCTGCGATTGCCTTCCGGGGTTTAGCGGCGCCCTGTGCCAGGACGAGGACGTCACCGCTGGTCCGAAGGACGTGAACGTCAGGGCCCTCGCCGTGGGATTGGCGTTGGGACTCAGTGTACTGTTCTTCAGCTCCTGCATTGTCTGCTTGTGGCTGCGGCGGCGACAGAGGCAACTAGAGGTCGTCATCGCGGACTTTCGGGAGGAGGCGGATCTGCAAGCCGAGGCGAGGCAGGCGCTTGAAGATGCCGCGCTCGAGATGTCGGGCGCGCAATGCACCTTCGTCTTCATCAAGGCCGACGTCATTCGCTCCGGCCTCTACGAGGCTGCCGGATACAGCACTCTGCCACGGCTGCAGGAGATCGAGGAGAGGCATCCGGAGTGGGTGTGCAAGCGGCTGCTGCGGCGGCACCTCGCGTACGGTCGCCACGAGTACCGCGACAACATCCTCGCCGTCAGCCATCGCTGGGAGCAGCATCCACGTGAGGGCGGTCCGCGAGCATCTCCAGGCTTGTCCCTCGATCGAGTGCGTTTGGTACGACTACTGGTGCCTCTCCCTCTGCATTTGTTTGTCTTCTTGCCAAGTAGCAACCCAACTCGCTCTTGCTCTCCTCTTGCGCAGGTGCATGCCGCAAGGAGAGAGGACAAGACGCCCATTGAGAAAGTGGACTTCAGGCGGATGCTGATGAACGTCAATCTCCTCTATCTCGGCTCGTCGGTCCTCATCCTGCAGGAGCTGTCGTTGGTGCCTGTGTTTCTGCTTGTCGCTCCAGCAGATCCATGCACCGGACTCAGACCTTGCCGGTTTTCTCCACAGGACCCAGTTCGAGGCATATGGTGTAGTATGCGGAGCGGAGGCGTGCGACGAGGGACTCCGCCCTGCCCCAGCCGAGCGGCGCCGCTGCCGCGTGGTGCCCATCCATCAGGCCACAGAGGCGCTGGCTGTTGAGCTTGTCCGCATGTGGGCGGGGGCGATCGAGACGCTGCCTCGCGAGCCCGGATGTGACCGTCACCAACCAGTCTGACAAAGAGCTGCAGCTGTACAAGCTGCGAGATAAGTGCGGTCTCCCCGAGCCTTGCTAGCTTCTTGGAGCACTTGGAGTGCAGTCATCAACCGCACATCCAGGGCCGGGGGGCTAAGAAGCACACCTGTGTATGCTCGTAAAATTCTTTTCGCCTCAATCTCTCGGCGACTGAAAATAAACGCCGAGCAAGGGGCCAATGTTTGACAGCTTTGCACCCGCGCCAAGCATCCACACAAAACGGGTCAACCACACAAACGGCCCGTGCCCCGTCACAATAAGATCCCGCGGCTGCCAATGGCCGCTTCGCGTCGGCTCCTGCGCGAAGCCCAGTTGGCGCCATGCTCAGGGCTGCGAGCTGAGGCGCTTGCCGGATGCCGTGGCCGAGTCGACGCATCTCTTCGCCATGCTCGCCGTCGTGCAGAGCGCAATCGATCCACTGCTGCCGCACTGGCTGCAGCACTATGCGAGTCTTGGCGTCAACCTCACGATCGCGCGGATCGTCCTCCATGCACCGCGTTGCGACGGAAGCCGCGGGCTCAACCAGACCCTTGCCGCCCTCCGTCTCCACGGGGTCACGAGGCCGAGAATATTCATCGACACGTGGTCCTCCTCGATCAAGACCGACCTCGCCAATGACTACTTTCGCAAGGTGCCCGCCAACGCGTATATCATGCGGGTCGACTCTGACGAGTTCTTCTCCTTCCCGTGCGAGTTGCTGGGCGAGTTGGCGCGTGACCCGCGAGGTCTCGCCGTGCTCGGCATGATGTTTGACCGCGTCGCGGAGGACTGGTCCATGCCAGCCGTCACGCCCATCGGCACGCGCCCGCTGAGCGCACAGTACCCGCGCCGCTGCCGCTTCACCTTTTGCGCGTGGAAGGAGAACGAGGACAAGTGGATGCTGCTGCCAGCGCGCGACGCGGACGGCAAGCGCGTCCGTTTCCATTCGTCTGCCGCCCTCTTCAAAGGCCTGAAGCTGCGCTACCTTCGCTGGGCCTTCGCGCACTACCGATTCACCGAGGCGGCCGTCGCGCTCACAATGCGCAAGATCAAGGAGTACTCGCAGCAGAAGCATGAACAGAGCCGTGTGGGGCACTACACCTATCTCTCGGAGGAATTCTTTGCGAGGAAGCATAGCGGCGACGGCCACGAGATCAGCGGTCGCATGCGCTACACGTATGGCAACCAGTGTATGCCTTTGAATATGTTTCGTATTTGACACACAGAAGACACACATCTTGACTGATCTTAACTTTTGAGTGCCAGTCCGATTCGTCCAAATGGGGCTTGGGCTAGTGCCATTTCACTGTGGCACATATCGCGTTACAAAACCTTGATTTGACCATTTGCGCCATTTTGTCCCTCTCGGTGCCTTCCAGGGCGCAGAGGCCGCTGATCGCGTGGCGGTCGCAGCTATGCTTCCTCGCGAAGAATTCCTCCGAGAGATAGGTGTAGTGCCGCACACGGCTCTGTTCATGCTTCTGCTGCGAGTACTCTTTGATCTTGCGCATTGTG
>NW_005196004.1:9338-11162 GCF_000372725.1 Emiliania huxleyi CCMP1516 | reverse complement strand
GCGCGGTGTGCGCCCGTCCACTCGGCGGGGTCGCAGCTGCCTCTGCGCGTCCTGGGGAGGGACAAAGCTAGTCCCCATCGGGAGGACGTCGACGCCGGCTAGAGAAGTCGCCGACCACACCCACACAAAGAACCCTGCACAAAGATCGCACGGGCGGGGACCTGTCCCTTTTTCAGTGTATGTAGCTCTTACGTACATCCCCGTAGGAGGATTCTGCTGACAGGGTTTACCCATCTCCTAGAGCGCTGCGCGTTTTGATTTATTTGAACTCAAACCCGGACGCGGACCGAGAGTTTCGAGAGCCGAGTTGTACTCTAAGTAAGCGATCACCCGCGCCGCCGCACGGTCGCGCCTATCTCTCACGCCCCCCGACCCGGTGCTACGGCCTGACAGTGTGCCTCGTCGTCCATGCGACCGGCAAAGGCTGGGTCAAAGAGCACAAGGGACAGTACTACGACCTAGACTACGACGCGCTCCATGTCAAGAACGGAATCGTCAAAATTTGTCTCGTCGAAAGCCAGGGCGGCATCGCGCCGCCAACCAAGAGAATCATCTTCAACTTCGCCAAAGAGGTCGGCAGCGCCCGACGCCGTCGACCGCACCGCGCACCGACTACGGCGCAGCCTCCGGCAGCGCCCGGGGCTTCGTCCAGCACCACTCGCAACAGCTCTCGCGCGCCGCCGTCTGTGGCGATGCGCAGCCGCAAAACATCAACAACGCTGCTCGCAACATGCGTGTCGCGCACTCATTCATGACCGGTCTCAATGCCCCACCCCCCTGCGCGCGGGCCTTCTAGGCCCGCGGGTAGTCTCCCCCCATCCCCAGGGCCTCCAGGGCTCGCACCTCAACCTCTCATATACCAGCGCATAGCGCCATCGGACGTATTTTCTTCTTTCTCATAACAAGGCTGTGAATAGGCCCCGGAGGCCTCAACCCTCAACTAAAGGGTTGACGGGGGGCCTCAACCGTCAACCAGATGGTTGAGGGGGGCCTCAACCCTCAACCCCTCAACCACCCCTCTGGGCCGACTCTATTAGATCTAGCAACTAGCATCAGGAGGTGGGCACTCCGTTTCTCTCTGCGCTCGCTGGTGGGGCTCGCCTCAAGGTGTTGTCATGGACGCTCCTCCGCCACCCGACGAAGACGCGCCTCCTCCGCCACCGACCGAGGCCCCTCCCATGGACGAGGCCACTGCCGCCGCCTACGCCGCATACTGGGAGGCGTACTACGCCAGCCCCGAGTACCAGGCATACGCGGCGCAGTACGCGGCGGCGGGAGGAGAGTACGCGGCGGCGGCTGGCGGAGAGGGCGGAGAGGGCCAGGCGGCGGCGGCGGAGCCGCCCGCCGAGGAGCCGCCCGCCGAGGACCGCTGGGTCTCTCCCGTCGAGTTCACCGGCAAAGGGCGCGGCCGCGGCGGCAGGGGCCGTGGCGGCGGCAAGGGTGGCGGTGGCAGGGGCGGGTGGGGCGGCGGCGGCAAGGGCGGCTGGAGCGGCGGCGGCGGCAAGGGCGGAGGCGGCAAGGGCGGTGGAGGCAAGGGCGGCTGGGGCGCGGCGCCGCCTCCGGCGCGCGGGCTCAAGCTGCAGCGCTGTCCGCTCTGGGCGCAGTACCGGTGCAAGCGGGGGCAGCGCTGCCCGTTTGCGCACGGAGACCACGAGCTGGCGCCCAAGGAGGCGAGCCCGGATACGCCGAGATGCGCCGAGATGCGCCGCCGCCGCCCTCGCCGCCACTGCCTTCTATCTGCAGCTTTGGCCGCTGCCGTCACCCTCGCGCCACGCCGTCACCTCCGCCTCCCGCGTTCGCTGATCCGCCGCGGCCGCATCGTCC
>NW_005196004.1:3407-9238 GCF_000372725.1 Emiliania huxleyi CCMP1516 | reverse complement strand
CGTCACGACGCGTCCCGTGGCGAGGCTTGTAGGCGCCGCGGCCGATGCGACAGAGCGAGGACGCCTTTGCCGACGACGACGACGCGGGAGGCGGAGCCGCCGCCGAAGGCGGGGCCCGAAGCGCAGGCGGCGACGACGGGAGCGGCGGCGGAGGTGGAGGCGGCGGCGGCGGAGGTGGCGGCGTGGCGGGGGCATGGCAGCACGACATGTTTGAGCGCGGGGGTGGCGGTGGCGGCTTTGCGCGGCCTGCGCCTCCTCCCGCGCCGCCGCCCGCGCCGCTTGCCGCCGCCGGAGGCTCCGGCGGTGCGGCGGGCGGCGCGGGTGCGACGTCGGGGAACGTGCACGCTGACTTCAGCCACCGCGAGGACGGGACGCCGCTCTCCTTTTCGAGCCGCGACGCAAAGACGGAGGCGTCGCGCCAGCGGAACATCGAGGCGCGCGCGCGCGAGAGAGAGAGCAGAAGGCCGCGCCGGAACCCGGCTCTCGAGACTTGCCTCTGCAACTCTCAGGCGATGTACGACCAGCAGAAAGCCGCGTGGGGGCTGGCGACGGCGCCGGCGGGCGCAACCAAACCGAGGCGCGCGCGGGACAGGGGGGCGGGGCGAGGCGGGGCGAGGTTGCAACTCGGCTAGACCCCGGCTCTCTCTCTCGCGGGACAGGGGGGCGGGGCGAGGCGGGGCGAGGTTGCAACTCGGCTAGACCCCGGCTCTCTCTCTCACTCTCTTTCAGGCGCGATGTGGGGCGAGGGCGCGACGCGGTAACGGCAAGACAGATGCCGCAACACTCCCCGCCCAGACGCCGCCACGTGCCCCGGCCTGGCGGCGTGTCTCCGTGCGGCAGCCGTGCTCCCTTCCCTCGCATGCTCGCCACGCGGCTGCGGCTGGAGCCCCGCTGCACGCATGCTCTGCCCGGCCTTGCGTCACCGCCCGGCGTGCCAAACACGGCCCACACGGTAGTACTGCCCCCTCTGAACCTGCCCCTGCACCGCCTCCGCCCGCAGGTCAAGCCCGCGTGGCTCACTCGCTACGGTCCTTCGGGGGTCCCGCCTTCGCCTCCTGCGCAGCCGCCACCGCAGCAGCTGGAGCAGCAGCAGCAGCTTCAGATCCAGCAGCAGCAGGCGCAGATCGCGATGCTGCAGCAGCAGACCGCGCAGATCCGGCAGATGCAGATGCAGCAACAGCAGATGATGCTGATGCAGCAGCAGCAGCAGCAGCAGCAGCAGACCGGGCCTCCGTCCCTGCCGCACCCTGGCTGGCGCTGACGGCGGCTAATGTGTCACACAATGCTCGGAGCACCCTGCGCGGTCCCGTGTGCTGGCCGTGAGGCATGCTCATCGACAAGGCTTCCGGCGGCGGGGCGGGGCGCAGCGGCTGCGACTCGGCGATGGCGAGCGCTGCTGCTGCTCTGACCGGCATGGCCGACGCGCCGAGCAGGAACCGAGTGCAAGGCCGAGTGCAAGGCCGAGTGCGCCTCGCGGCCGTCACGCGTCGCCACGGTCGGGCTGCTCTTGCATCACCTTTTCGGGATAGGGGGCAGTGCCGGCCGCTCTCACATCCGCGGGTGCCGCACTCGCCTCTAGTGCGGCGCTGGCCGTCTGGTAGCGGTGTGGCACCGTGTTCGCATTGCGGTGCGCATGCGCGGCGAGCGTCGCCGTCGGTTGCCGTCAGTCTGAGAGATGTGAGAACGGACAGCGAGAGAGGGGAGATCGGTAGACACGCATACATCACACTCTTAGAGATACTTTGGTCTTTGTCGGTAGAGATGGCACGTTAGACGAGGCCCCCCTATAAGCCCTATCCTTGTGCACGGCCCGCGGAGGCTTTCAGCCCCCCTTGGGCGGCGCGGCCTCACCTTCTGCTCGGCCTTCCCCTCCGACGACCGACCCGGCCTGCGCGCGCGCACACGCGTCGAAATGTTTATGGGGAGGTGGGTTCGGCGGGCGGGCGCGAGAAGCGGAGAGTGGGCGTGCCTCTGGCTTGGGCTCCGTGGGCTCGCCGGCGGACGGGGTGGGGTCGGCGGCGGCGGGCGCTGCGTCCGCCGCGGCCGGCTCTGCGGCCTCGACCTGACGAACGGGGAAGGGGGGTGGGAGTGCATGTGCGTCGTCGTCGATCGGGGTCGCGCGCACGCAGGGAAGGGGGGCGTCGGGCGCGCCACGGTTATCTCGAGACTCGTGGGCGGAGAGACGATCTTCTCGTCGGCGGCGGCGGGCGGCAGCGACATCGTTGCACTCGTTTGTTGGCCTTTTAGCGTGCCCCGGATTCATCTATCCGTTGGGCCCCGGTACATTCAGAACTGATCACTTTGCGCAGCAGCCGTCCCTTCGCCGACTGGACGGCAGTGCGCTGCGCTGTCGCTCTGTCGTGCACGCTCTCGTGCTTCGTTGTGACGCGGGAGTAGAGTCGAGAGGCAGCCCTCGACGAGACGACCAGCGCCGCGATGCCAGACCTCGCCGTCGCCGAGCTCAGCATTCCGGCCGAGCAGAACCCCGATCCCGCAAAGCCATTGGTGATGCCCGTCGACTCAACAGTGGTAGCCTCTACCCTGCGCTTCATTCCGTGGTCGGCGGTGGGCAATCCGGCCTTCCTCAATCTGCCCCTTCCTCCTCCAGGGTGCAGCCGTCGTGGGTCCAGATTCCGCAGTGGGCCGCCATCAGTGGACTTCTCCCGTTCTGTGAGCCCGATCCCGCTGTAGCCAACTACTTTGACAGACTCAGTGTCTTGCGGCTGGCCGTCCTGGCCGCGGCGTGGCGCCGCATCCTCGGTGCCTTGTCCGACCTCGGCGTGTTCAGCACAGTGCACGTGGATGAGGATGCGTTCCGGACGGTGTGCGTCCAGGCACTGCATTCCCACCAAATCCCGGTGCCCGAGCTCCTTTTGCAGTGGGGCGACTTGGGGTACTCTGAGGCGATCGTACCCTTGGGACCACAGTGCCATCTGCAGAGGCAAAGACCGTCGACTTCTTGCAGTACATGACGGTCGGTGCTCTTTGCGACCCTACGGTGTCGCGGGGCAGGTTTCCGTATGGATGGCATTGAAGCCCGAGGGTTGCGGAAGGCGCGCGGCGGGGTCGGCTTCGGGCCGACCGCCGCCACCGGGGGCCGCCGCGCCGTAGAGCGGCCCGCCGGTCTTCCTACCGGCGGTGCACGCGGCCGCGCTTGGAGGCGCTGATTGCTCGGCCGCGCGGGGCCGGATGACTCGCCCGCTGGGGGTGGGGTGCACGGGGTTTGCGGCGGGGTCCCCAACGTCCCCGGGGGGGCGCGCGGGTGGCGGCCCGCGCGCCGCCGCCGCCAGGGTGGCGGCGATGGCGGTCCTCTCGGTGTCGCTCTCCACCGTCTCGAAGAGCGTCCTTGTCTCCTCCTCGAGGCCTCGGACGCGGCCCCCGGGGGCTCGCGCTCGTGACCTGCCCCGAAGGGCCTCGATCTGCGCGCGGAGGCGCTTGACCTCCGCTTGCGTCCACGCGAGCTCGGCGCGGTCCGCCCGTCTCTCGGGCTTGTGGGACGCGCCGTCCAAGCCGATGCGCGATTACTCCGTCAACCACGCGACGGCGGGCCAGATACCGGGCCTCAAGTCGTACCTCATGGACTCTAAGATCACGCGCGCGCAGCGAGACACTTGGCAGTGAAGGACTATCTCGGCCGTCTGGCGTGACTGGCACTCGCACTCGCACGCATTCCGACAGATACCTAGCTTACCTGTACACCAACTGTGTACATTTTCGCCCCGCATATGCACCCTGAGAGCTTCGCAACCCCTCGCCCGGGGCGGGGCGGTTTGGGGTGTGGACTCCATACCTCTTGCTCCGCCCTCCTCCAGGCGTGGGGAGAGGCTCGAGAGGAGGGGCCTAGCTGACCGCGACCGCGGCACGCGTGCCACATGCTCAGGCGATCTCGACGGTCTTGGTGCCCGTCTCCGTGCCGCTGCTGATCGCGTCCACGAAGATGGGCTTGCCGCTCTTCTCGCGCTTCCGCATGAAGCAGACAAACGCGAACAGGAGGACGGCGGCGGCGGCGACGCCGGCGATCACGCCGATGGCCCACACCGGGAGGACCTCCTTCTCCGTCTCTTTGGGTGCGATCGACGCCTCGTACTCGGCCTTCTTGGCGGCGCACGTCGGCGACCAGCCTTCGGACGACCAGCCCGTGAAGCCGCCCGACTTGTGCGGCATCATCCCGTAGTAGCCGCCGCGGCCGAGGCCCGTCGCGTGCGAGCCGCGCCGCTGGTCGACGAAACCGTTGAGCGAGTCGAACGTGTCGCCGATCGCGACGTACCTGCGCGCGTGCGTCTTTTCCTTGCATCCGCGGCGGGTGCGAATGTTGAGATGGGGGGGCGTGGTAGCTGGGGGCGCATCTGGTAGCTGGGGGCGCATCTCGTAGCTGGGGGAGCATAACGCACTTGCCCTGGTAGCCCGAGCAGTCGCCCGCGAAGAAACACTCAGTGCCGTCGCCGAAGGTGCCGTCGTCGACGAGGAACTTGTTGCCCCTCACGTCCTCGACCTCAAGGACGCAGTGGTACTTCTTCTCCCCTCCGGGGTAGCACGAGTGCACCTGCAGGCGAACACGTCGGGGGCGGGGGTGAGCAGGTCCGGAGCAAGGGGGAGCAGGGTGCAGCAGGGTGCACGATTGCAGGGAGCAGGGAGCACGCCAGCCCACGATTGCACCTGGAGGTGGTACGTCGAGTCGTCGCTCTTGTCGTCCTCGCCCGTGATGCCGTCAGAGTCGAGGTCGTTGCCCACCATCGTCACCTGCGCGGGGGAGCACGGCGGCCACACGCGCGCCCAAGGAACTCGCAAGGTGTGCATGGGAGAGAGGAGAGCGGCCGCGCGCGCAGCTACTCCATCACAGCGCTCGCTCGCCATCGTTGAGCATGGGGAGGGGTAGCGAGGGCTCGGGAGGGGGTAGGGAGGGCTCGCGCCATGCGCGCACCTTGACGCACTCGAGCGTCACCTCGGTCCCCTCGATCTGCTCGGCGTCGGCGTTGCAGCCCGCCTAACCAAGGTGGGTAAGGTAAACTTCTCCACACACACAAGGTGGGGCAAGGGCCAGGCAACCCTCGCGACTCCGCGTCTAAAAGACAGATGCAAGGGCCCCGCGGTGCGCGAGTGTGTGTGTGTGTGTGTGTGTGTGTGTGTGTGTGTGTGTGTGTGTGTGTGTGTGTGTGTGTGTGTGTGTGTGTGTGTGTGTGTGTGTGTGTGTGTGTGTGTGTGTGTGTGTGTGTGTGTGTGTGTGTGTGTGTGTGTGTGTGTGTGTGTGTGTGTGTGTGTGTGTGTGTGTGTGTGTGTGTGTGTGTGTGTGTGACTGTGACAGTAAACTGTGAGCGAGTGAGTGCGTGTGTGACTGCGTGCGTGTGCAGCCCGCCTCGTACGTGAGCATCGACATGTCGTCCAGGGTCTGAGGCTGGCACTTGCCCTTGCCCGACTTGAGCACGGTGATGTCGATCGGGTAGGAGAACTGGTTGAGCCCATAGTACGCGTACACCTGCCAGCGGAGGGGGTGGGGGGGGGGCGGAAGAGGAGAGCTGTGGTGGTGTGCTGGCGGGGTGGGTCTCGCTGAAAGTGCTGACCGGGTTGGGGACTCTCGCACGCCGCATCGCAGCGGCGGCGGTGGAAGGGAAGGGTAGAAATTTGGGAAGGGGGGGGGGGGTCTTCCCTTCATTCTTTCTAACTACCTCTCCTTTTTTTTTGCCCGTCTCTTACCCACTTTCCTCCTTTTCCCCTGTTCTTTCCCTGTGGTCTTTCCTACTTTGTTACCCAGCTCTACCAACACTCTTTTTATTTTTTGTACTTTGATTCCTTATCCTTTCTATTTATTCGTTCCGCTCCCCCTTTTCCTCTTC
>NW_005196004.1:2088-3307 GCF_000372725.1 Emiliania huxleyi CCMP1516 | reverse complement strand
GGGGGGGGGGGGGGGGGGGGCACCTTGGGCCGTCATTGAGAACGTAATTCGCCCCTCGGATGAGCTTCAGTGTCGCGACTGGGGGTACGGGAACCAGGCAACCGCCCGTGGAGGGGGCAGGACTCGTCGCAGATGTAGAAGGGCCCCTTGGAGTTTGCGATGCCCGGGATGACCCCCTTGACGGTCACGTACTTTGTGCCGGCGCCGTTCGGGCCGCCGTCGGGGTCGTAGAAGTTGGGCGGGTAGCACGAGCAAGAGGTTCTGTGTCTTGTTGCCCGAGTCGTCCAGCCAGTCGAGCACCTGCGCAAGGGGTCGGGGTACGAGAGGGGGGGAGGGGGGGGGGGGGGGGGTCGAGTGAGGGCCGTCAGAGCGAGCCCGCGATTCCTTACCGTGTCGGGTGCACACTTGTCGATAACCGGAGGGGCGAGGCATATGAGGCTCATGAGGTGTCCACAGCAGTGTCGGGGTAGGGGGCAAGGGTCTCAGTGTCGTACCTGGTGGTGTGAACGGGCTGGGGGTGGATTGGTGGTGCGTGACTCACATGGCGTGCACCTCGTACGGAGGGCACGAGCCCCGGGGAGATATGGGGAGATATGGGGAGATATGGGGAGATATGGGGGAGATATGGGGAGATATGGGGGAGATATGCACCTCGTACGGAGGGCACGAGATCTGGGGAGATACGGGGGAGATATGGGGAGATATGGGGGAGATATGCACCTCGTACGGAGGGCATGAGCCCTCGGTCCACGCCGCGCCCGGCTGAGGCAGAGCGTACCCGCCGTACCCGAGCTCGCCCTTGGAGTTCTTGGTCGCGGTGCCCATGACCCGCTTCGGCACCGAAAAGGGCCCCCCCGCGTCCGAGTTGCCGTACTTGACCGACGTCTGGAGGATCTGCATGATGTTGACGTCGACGGCGCCGACCGACGCGGGCGTCTTGCTCTTGCCACCGGCCACGTCGAACTTGTCGCGCGGGATGAGGTCCCACGTGCCGTACGCGTACGTGACGACGCCGATGAGGTTGGTCCACGTCGCGTACGTCGTCGGCCCGGTCGCGCACACGTACTCGACGGCGAGCTCGACCGCGTGGTTGTCGACCTAAGGTGAGGTAGGGTAAGGCAAGCTTCTCCACACACACGAGGTGGCGGGGCAAGGGCCAGGCGATACTCGCGTCTCCACGTCTAACGACAGGAGCCCTCCTGTCCCCCCACGGCATTCA
>NW_005196004.1:0-1640 GCF_000372725.1 Emiliania huxleyi CCMP1516 | reverse complement strand
CGGAGAGGGAGGCAGGGCACCTGGAAGTCGTCTGTCGAGAGCTCGATTGGCGCGGGGAGCGTTGCGGCCGAGCCGGTCTTGGTGGCGAAGCATTCGACGAGCTCGGTGACGCCATACACCTCGCGCACCACGCCCTTGACCGTCAGCTCGTCGCCCCTCATGTGCTTGTGGTCCTCGGCGAAGACCTCGATGCCCGCGAACGCCGTCGTGCCGTCGGTCATCTGCATGTAGTAGTACGCGGAGGCGTACGCGTCCTTCTGAGTACCGACAGCGGTGACGACGCCGGAGATCGACACATACTCCCCAGCCTTGGCCGAGGGGTACGCCATCCCGCCCTTTAGCGAGCAGTACTCCGAGTCGCCCGTCTCGGTGGCGAAGTCGCCCTGGATGGCGCTGATGGCGTAGGTGGTGGCTGGGGTGGTCGCGGCCTTGCCGGCACACTCGGTAGCGGACGTGGACGTGTCCTGGCCGATGACGGACGCCGCGAAGGCGAGGAGCAGCGTGGAGCGCATCATGGGGGTACGGCCGTCGCCCATCTGCACGAGAAGGGCGCACTGAAAGGTGGGAGTGCTGCGGGCGCGGCGGTGGGCAACAGGGTTCGCGGGGGTCAAGGCGTGGGCTCAGGCGGCGCGGTGCGGCGGAGAGAAGAGATTCTTGCCTTGATGGTGCAGCAGGCCGCGAGGGGGGAGCAGCAAAGCTTGGCCGCTAAGGGGTGGCGTGACGCAATCAGCTATCAGGGTACCCGTCCCCCTACGACCTCGCCGCTGCCACTCGCCTTGACCGACTCCCACGGGTCCACTTGGTTTCCGACCCCCCCGGGTGGTGGTTCACCCTCCCCACGAGCGACTATTAGCTAATTGCAGGAAGTGCTCAAGTTCATGCACCCGCTGCTGTATGGCATTTCCGGGTTTAGCTGCCGCGTTAGTGATGCCGTGTGGCCCGCAAAACATGGCACGGGCAGCGACGCACCCGGCGCTACAGGCTCCTCCACCAGGACGGGCCACCACTGCTCGCCGGAGACACAGACAGTTTCGACGGCGGCGCGTCCGACGCGGCTGCTCTCAAGCCCTGTCCGGGCAGGTAAGCACTGGCGGTGGCGGCGAACCCGTCGGAGGGAGCGTCGCTCACCACGGGAGAAGCGGCCGGGGGCACGCCCCCAAATAGGCGGTCAAACATCGAAGCCTCGCCGCCGCCGCCCTCCCCGCCGCCGCCCCCGTCGCCGCCGAAGAAATGGTCAAGCGACGCAACGGGGGGCCGTCGCTGCCGACGCGGCGCCGGCCCGGCAGCCGCCGCCGTTTTGAGTGACGTACTTGGGGACTGCGGCGGCGGCGGCGGCGGCGGGTGTGGCGGCGGCGGCGGTGGGGCCGGCGGCGATGGGCGGAGCGGAGACGGGTGCGGGTGCGGGTGCGGGTGCGGGTGCGGGTGCCGGTGCGGGTGTGGGTGCCGGTGCCGTGGTATCCTCAGCCTCCGCCGCCGGCGCCGTGGGCGCCGCCCACGCTCTCGGCATCGCCTGCTCCCTGATCGAGTTGTGCATGGCCCCTCACCACTTCATCTTCCAGCACATCGAAGGCGTGATCGAGGACATCATCTTCATGAACCACAGCAGCGTCCTCCTCTACCACGGCCACCTCGTCTTCGTC
>NW_005196005.1:0-1294 GCF_000372725.1 Emiliania huxleyi CCMP1516 | reverse complement strand
GTTTCTTTTGATTTTGCGGGAGCACTTGGAGCATTTTCTCTTCTCTCTCTTTCTTCTGGTCCGAGCGATTCTAAGATCAGGTCTGCCACCTCCCCAGCCCAGTGCCTCCCCACTGAAAACGAAAATCTAAGTTTCAAATCTCGAATAAATCTCGAAGCACACTTGAATGCTCACTTGGCAGGTAACATATGCGCCACGCGCCCCAACCGCTCCTCTGGTCGCCGCCGGCCTCCGCGGCGGCGGCGATGTCCCAGCGCCACCCATCGGCAAGCCCTCAGATCGATCGATCGGCGCTCAAAGTCGGCTTCAGATCCGAGAACGCTGCTGGCGCCGCCGCCGATCCCAGCGGCGACGCCAGCAGCTTCCTCTGCTCTCCAATGCGCCGAGAAGCGACGCGGGGGTGCTCGGCCCGCCGTGGACGACGAAGGCTCCGCCGGGCACGCGTCGGCTGGTCCGGTGGCACGATCTGCGCGCGGCACCTGCCGGCGCCCCGACGACAGCCGTCGCGCCGCCGCTGATGGAGGGGCGGTCGGCGCCGCTGCCGCCGCGCCGCCGGTGGGAGGGGCACTGGTGGTGGCCTGGGCGGCCCTCCGCCGCCGCTCGGGGCGCCCGGGCAGCGGTGGAAGCCTGCGCCCGCGTGCTTCGAGCTGCCCGCTCGGTGCTTCGAAATGCCGGCTCCGGCGGCCCGCCAGGGCGCTATTCTTTTTTCTACTGCAAAATTCTGCCAATTAGGAAACTCAAGCTGGCAGGCTGGAAGCACTGAGGGACGGCCGATTTTCGCCCAGTGGCAGGCCTGATCTTAGAATCGCTCTTCCGGTGAGCGGTGTTGTTCTCAGTGTAATCTGTCAGCACATAAATGTTCTCTCGATCCAGTGCTGATGTATGATGTTCACTGATGAGTTGAATTGACAAAATCAAAAAAAGAAAGACCCGGTTGCCGACACATATCGCGCGTTGAGCGCGTTATCTCACCATGAAACACAGGAACAGACAACAGTGAAGAGTTTTGGAGTGAGCGCGGGTCAGCTCGACAGCCGGCCCAAGCCCGCGGGCAGGGAGCGTGGCCGGAGGAGGGCATGCTGCTGCTGCTGCTGCTCGGCGCCCTCGGTGATGACGCCGAGCACAGCTTCCTGTTCACAGCGTCGGCGCAGTGAAGGGCGAGTGCTCGCCGTCGGGGCGTGCCGCCTAGGCGGCGGCTCCTCGTCCGAGGACCCGTTCGAGGACGAGCACGACGAGTGCCTGCCGAGGCCGTCGTCGAAGGAGACGTCGAGCCGACCGACAGCAGTCGAGCGCT
>NW_005196006.1:0-1294 GCF_000372725.1 Emiliania huxleyi CCMP1516 | reverse complement strand
GGCTCGGCGAGAATTTCTTCATATCTCTAAAAAAGAAAGAAAGAAAACAGACAACCAAGGGAGGGATGGGAGAAGAGGACGGCACGCCGCCACCACACAGGGATTTTAAGGAGAGGAGTGTGATGCGCTAGCCGTCGCCCACCCTAGGGAGTCTGCCTCTTCCTATCTCTTTTCGCAGTCTCTCGCCGCTTCTCGCTGCAACCTTCATGCCACCTCGCGGCCGTCCCACTCTCGTCGTTCTCTCCCTTGTCACTTCCTCCGTCGCGTCATTCTCTTCTGCCTCGTCCTGCGCCGCCGCCGCCTGCCGTTCCCTTGTTCTCTCGGCTTCTTTCGCCTTTCGGCGCAGCTCCGCCCTCCTTGCTGCATATCCTGGCCCCTCGAGTCTATCGAGCTCCCCTCGCGCAAGGACCACATTTCTGACTCCCACTCCGATCATTTGCCGCCAAGTCATATCGTTGCTCAGGTCCACTCTCTCTTCAAACACTCGTGCCTCTACGGATGATGCCGGCGCTGGGGTCCCCTTCGGATGCATCGTGACATCTGACAACTGAATTTCCACTGGTTCGTCCTCCTCTTCATATAAATAAATAAATAAATAGAGCAGTCATCTCCAGGGAGAGATGGGCGACGCACACGAACACAGAGGGACAGTGCGCACCCCGCCCCGCTCGCAGGGCGTGCATCACACAGGTGGACTGTGTGACTCCTCGGGTTTCTGGGACTCAGAGGTGTGCTAGTCGCTATTCTCCGACAATTCCGACATATCTGACGGGCAGTTCGGGCTCGAGCGGTCGCGGTCGCGGCCAGCGCGTGAGGCCTGGCTAGGGTTGCCGGGCGAGAGCTCGACCCACGCGCCGGAGCGCGCGTGGTGCTTGAGCAGCCGGGCGGTCGCCGCAGCCACCTCGAAGGGTAGCTCGTCGAGCCACTCGCCGAATGTGCCCTCGTCCTCGGAGTCGTAGCCGCAAACGGAGGAGCCGGCAGAAGAGGCCCGCTTCGCAGGCGGCGCGTCAGGCGACGAGGAGCGCGAACGCCGCGGCGGCACACCGTCGCCGCGCGCGGAGAGCGCGTTCCTGTCGACGCGGGGCGCAGCCTTGCGCCGGCCGCGCTTGGCCGGCCGGATTGTGAGGCTGCCGGCAGGCGGCTGTGCAGCCGCGGCTGCGTACGACTGAGCCGCAGGCGCGGCGGGTGGCGCGGCCGGCAGACACCATCTGATAGGCACCGACTGGGCGAAAACCGCCGGCGGTATGGGCATCTAAGGGGAGGGTTAGGCCCCGTGCAACTCAAGGCGTCCGGG
>NW_005196007.1:0-1294 GCF_000372725.1 Emiliania huxleyi CCMP1516 | reverse complement strand
GGTGACGAGAGAACTACAGGTAGTGGGGAAGGCAGCCTCGATCGCCATACTGACATGGATGCGAAACAACGACAAGACCAAGGCAAGGGCAGAGGAACGAGAGAAGAATATAGATAGGGTGGATAAAGCGCCTGTTCACATAAACGCACAACCCCGCCTGTTCACGGCATGGAGGGTGAGCCACGCTGAACGTGCTGAACGTAGAGCCGAACGGGAGGAAGCCGGGGAAGACGACTCTGAGGAGGACGAGCCAGTGGAAATCCCGCCGTCAGCTGTCACGATGCACCCGAAGGGGACCCCAGCGCCAGCATCAGCCGTGCCCGTGGTGCGTGGAGGTACAAGTGTCCGAAGAGAGAGTGGACCTGAGCAACGATATGACTTGGCGGCAAATGGTCGCAGTGGGCGTCAGAAGAGTCGTCCTTGCGCGATGGAGCAGGCGGACATCGCTTCCAGGGAGGGGGGCGCGCTTCTGCTCACACCACATGCTAGGGGGGGGGTCCGTCCGACCCCCCCAGAGGCTTCACCACATGCTAGGGGGGGGGTCCCGACCCCCCCAGCGCCTTCACCACATGCTGGGGGGGGGGGTCATGGCCGAGGACCCCCCCAGAGACTCGTGGTCAGACCCTCCGGGCCCTTGATTTTACACCTCATTTCGCAGCATTTTCGAGGGTAAAACCATCCGTTGGAGCTACATGAGCCTTGAGACTGGTCAGGTTCTCCAAGATATTGGACTTTCAGCCACGATTTCACAACTTTGGGGGCAAAATCGGCTCTCTGGCGGCTATTCCTAGCCCACGAACGGCTGGGGGGTGCCCACCACATGCTGGGGGGGGGGGTCCGACCCCCCCCCAGGGTTCACCACATGCTAGGGGGGGGGGCCCGACCCCCCCAGAGGCTTCACCATATGCTAAGGGGGGGGGGGGGCGTGAACAAAAACCCGCCCCCCTCCCTGGAAACAGCGATGTCCGCCTGCTCCAAACTCCCTAGGGGGGGCGACGGGTAACGCATCACACACCTCTCCTTAAAAACCCTGGGTGGGGGGGGGGGGGCGTTCTCCCATCCCTCCCTTGACCCTTGGGTTGGCGGTTCTTTCTTTCTTTCTTTTACAAAGCACGCGCCAGTTCGCACCTGTGCCTCCAGCCTGCGTGGGCTGCGGAAAAGTTGTTTTGTTTAAAATCTTTTACATCCTTCCAAAAACCTAAGGGTCTTCTTTCTTTCCGGGGGCCTTTTCTTTCTTTCCTTTTCTGCTCACAGATATACTCTCGATACTCCAAATACTCCCAAAACTCATTCG
>NW_005196008.1:0-1294 GCF_000372725.1 Emiliania huxleyi CCMP1516 | reverse complement strand
GGCTTGCGCCTCGTCTACATTTACGAGGGCGGCATCTTCTCGCCCGACGTGCTCAAGATCACCGACGCCGACCTCGCGGCCAAGTTTGCCGAGGGCGTCGGCTTCGTCGCCGCCCTCTCTCTCGGCGTGGGCATCCTGACGGAGGCGTCGCTCTCGTCGGTCATCCTCGGCGGCTTCAAGAACGTGTGCGCGCTCGCGCTCGAGGCCGACTTCATCGAGTTCCCGCAGGTCGAGAAGATCAAAGAATTTGTCGACGACCCGGAGGCGTGGTGCGCCAAGTACGGCGGCGGTGGCGGCGGCGGCGGCGGCGGCGGCGGCGGCGGCGGCGGCGGCGGCGGCGGCGCGCCGGCGCCTGCGGCGGCCAAGGCGCCGGAGCCGGAGCCCGAAGAGGAGGAGGAGGAGATGGGTTTCGACCTGTTCGACTAGAGCTGGCCGCGCGACAGGGGCAAATGAGACGGTTGCGTGGAGGGTTTGGCAAGGTCCGAGTTTGGCGTCGCTCCCCGCGCATGTGTCTCGGCACCGCATATGTCTTGATTAATTACGTGTACCAAAAAGCCTTCCATTGGTGAGATTGGAGACCGGCCCCACCGCGGCGGTGCTGCGTGCTGCCCGCACCGGCTAGTTCCATTTCACTCTGACACGCTAATCTTGAAAACGTCCAACGGAGCTCCGTGTTGCTCCCAGCGCCCTCCCCCGCGCTTCCTGCGACCCTAGCCGATGGTACTAGCATGGGAGGTCATCTGGCTACCGCGAGAGCGACCCAACTCGTCGACATCGTCCGATGATGGTGCCGCAAAGTCAGCCTTCGGAGGCTATCGTGGGGTCGAGCCGTCAGTAGCCGTGACATGTGGTTCCACCACCCCTCGTAGGCTTTGCCTCTGACCATCACCGTTCCCAGGCTGCCTAATGGGATGGAAAGGAAGGCTGGGCGAGCGTATAGAAGCGTGCTCGACCTCGTCGTGGCAACCTGTACGGCAGCGCTGGCAGGCGCGATGAGCGTCGTGCCACCTGACCCGAGACGGGTCGCAGGCGTCGTACCGAGCGCGTCGAGACCGTGTCCTGATGTGATCTGTACGGGCGAGTCACGTCGGCGTCAAAGGAGCGACGTGTGACCTGTCAGAGCTTGATCTCCGATCTCAGCGGCGTCGAGTCGTCTCCGGTGCGCAACAAATGTACCTCCCCAGGACGCGCAGAGGCAGCTGCGATCGGAGATCAAGCTCTGACAGGTCACACGTCGCTCCTTTGACGCCGACGTGACTCGCCCGTACAGATCAGATCAGGACACGGTCTCGAC
>NW_005196009.1:0-1294 GCF_000372725.1 Emiliania huxleyi CCMP1516 | reverse complement strand
ACAACATGGCAATCGACACGATCTTCCTCTGCCTCTGCGCCGACAAGGAGCGCGTGGACGCCGGCATGCCGCCCCTCGGCCGTGCGCACGAGCTCTCCAGCGTGCTCGGCGTGCCCATCGACGCGCCGGCGCCCCAGCATCCCCGCGGCAAGGGGGGCAGGAGGATGCTCGAGACGCCAGCCGAGAGATCCGGCTCCGATCCGTCCAACAACCCGTTCTCGCGGGGCTCGGGCGTCGTGGACGACGGCGGCTACCGCATCTAGTGATCTGTGAGCTGTGAGGGTCCGCCCGCAGGCGCATTTTGTATACCGAGACGGTGCCCGGTGCCGAGCGCAGGCCGGTGTGCCCACAGGTCGGACCTTAGCATCTAGTGTGCATATGTATGTGAAGAGGTACGTGCATCATGTCGACGCGGCGCGCGTTCAAATGCCGCGGACGGAAGGAAACGGCCCTACGGCTTTACGGCCCTACCTACCTACGTACATTCTACGTGCGGCTACACCTACACGAGAGCTCGAGCGCGGCTTCGTTGGCGGATCCCACCATCCGAAGGAAGCGTCGCCTCTTTTTGCATTTTGGCCCGGCATCCGTGTAGCAGCCGCGATATCCGTCTCCATTCGCGTGAACACGCTTGAACCCAGTTGAGCAGCCAGCGCAGCGCACGAGCACCAGGCCCTCCGAGGCGGCGACAGCCAGTGCATCCGCGAGGTCCATGACGTGGATAAAAAAGATCTACAGGCGACTCAAAAAAGAAAACACAACCACAAACAGACTATGGCGAACGAGCTCGAGCCGCGCGCGTCGCACGTCCTGCCTGCCGCGGTGAGCGCCTGGATCTCGGGCCGCCGCGCCCGGCGCGAGAGCCCGGAGGACGTGCTCGCGGATCTCGGCCTCTGCCTCGCGAGCGAGGCCAGCGAGAGCGAGGAGGAGCGCTGGCTGCGGGTTGCGTACCTGGTGGCCGAGTGCCGCTCGCTCTGCCGGCCACGGTCCCGGCCCGCCTCGGCAGGCGACACCACCGCCACCGACGCCGCGCGAATCCTCGCCGGTGCGTCTGCCGTGCTTGTCCTGGTCGGCGCGGACGCGTCAGAGTCGTCCGGCTTCCCATGCTTTCCGAGCCCCGCTGGCGCGCGGCCGGTGGACGGCTCGCCCAACCTCTTTGAGCGCGTCGCGGCGCGGCACGGCCTCGCGACGCCGGAGAGGCTCTTCGAGATGAGCAGCTTTGTCATCAATTAATCAGTCGAGAATTAACGACTGCTGATCATGACAGGCTCTTCGAGATGAGCAGCTTTGTGGC
>NW_005196010.1:0-1294 GCF_000372725.1 Emiliania huxleyi CCMP1516 | reverse complement strand
CGCTGCCGACCGGGATCAAGCGCGCGTTTGCCAAGGTGGTGCCGGGCGCGCTGGCGGCGGCGTGGCGTGAGCTGGGGCGCGAGGAGGCCTCGCCGCCGGCGGGGGCGAGTGTCTAGCGGGGCCTCGGGCCCCGCACGGAGTCGGGGGAGCGGGGAGCGGGGGGAGGAGTCTCGCGCCGGCTCTGTCTCTCTCCCGCTTCCGGTACAGTGAGCATACACCTGTCCGAGAGACTCGGGGGGGTCGCCGGTGCGCCCGCCCGGCCAGGTACGCGTGGGGAGCGGGAGCCGGGAGGGGGATGCGTCTGTTTACAGACCGTCTGACAGAGAGAGGCAGAGGGCCCGGCCGCGCGGCCCCCGAGACGCAGACTGGAGACCACTTTCGCAGACGCGGGCGAGTGACCCGTGGAGGTCCGAGCGTGTGCACATGGTGCACGCGGCGGGCACGAGCGCGACGCGGCGCACCGACGACCGAGGTTCAGGGCTGATTGTGGTTGTTTTGCCATAGATGGGCCCAGGTAGGAGGCTCCACACCACCTGAATCGCGTCGTGCCACCTGAAAGCCACAAAATGCCGGATTTTGCACGAGACACACGCGGAAAGCGCCACGTGCCTCCACGAGTCCTTTGCAGCTTTTTGCACAAAATGCAGGTGGCTTTAGCCACTTGCTCCATGAGCAAAACAGTCCAAAAAGCACCTGGAGGCTGGAGCAGATGGCTTACGCCGCCTGTGGACATGGACAAAACAGTGCAAAAAGCACCTGGAGCAGATGGCTTACGCCGCCTGTGGACATGGGCAAAACAGTGCAAAAAGCACCTGGAGCAGATGGCTTACGCCGCCTGTGGCCATGGGCAAACAGTGCAAAAAGCACCTGGAGTAGATTCCAAACGCCGCCTGTGGCCATGTGACCGCTCGGGTGGCGCCAGGTGGCTTCGCCCCCCTCCAAGCCACCTGCCCCCCTCGCCACACCTGCCTGGAGGGCTGGAGCACGTGCGCCACCTGGGCCCGGGCAGGTGGCTCCAGGTGGCTTCGGCCCCTCTAAGCCACCTGCATGCCCCCCCTCGCCACACCTGGAGGGCTGGAGCACGTGCGCCACCTGGGCGTCACTTCGGGAATTTCATCGTGCGTGTTCTTTTGAATAGGAATGTACTATACACCGCCTCGGCACCACGAGCCGCCCCCGCCGCGCCTCCACAATCCACTCTCGCAACTCTACCGCGCAGCCAGCACACGACGTCGGCGAGGCCGACAAAGCTCTGCATGGCCTGGTTATCGGGGATCGAGTGATGGCGATATGC
>NW_005196011.1:0-1294 GCF_000372725.1 Emiliania huxleyi CCMP1516 | reverse complement strand
TTCCCCTCTCCCCTCCCATATGCCCTCCGCCTCGACACCATCGGCGTGGGCCAACGCCGCCCCTCCTGCGCCTCGACCTCCTCCCTCCTCCCCTCTCCTGTCGCCTCACTACTTGCGAGACTGCAGGGCTGACCTCCTCGTGGGGCTGACCTCCAGGCAGTGCAGTAGGGTTCCGACCTACTCCCCCCCCCTCTCCTCCCCTCCTTCCCCCTACCTCTCCCCGCATGCGCCCTCCCTCACCAACCCTTTGCCTGCCCCGTGCAGGGACCGTCACCCGCTCCTCTATCCTTCCCCTTCAGCTCATCCGTCATTGCTCCGCCGCGCCTCGCCGAGGTAACGCCGAAGCTAAAAAAAGAAACCTTTCCTAGCGGTCTCGTCTTAGTTCTGGCAGCGTCGGCGCCGACCTGCTCCCGCGCTGGCCACGCATCATCGCGAGCAATCGCGTAACGGGAGGCTCGCTGGGTTTTGTGGCTTTTTGCGCGGCTTTTTTGGATTCTCCCGCCTTCCCACTACTCTCTTGGTTGTTTTTACTTTTACCCCCCCACCCCCACCACCACCACCGCCACCTACCTACCTATTGCGGGGCCCTCTGGGGCGGTCAAAACCGGACCTACCTACCTATTGCATGGGGTCTAACCGTAGGGCACAGACCCCCTATCTGGCTAGGAGCCTGAACCCTGCGTTCCAGCACCAGCGCGACGAGCAGCCTCGTGTCGGCTGAGTGTGGGAAGCGCTGCTCATGCTTCTCGGGTAGTTGGACGGATGGTCGGAGGGCTGTATGAAGCGCTGTGTGGGCTCGCAGAAGGAAGAAACAAAACATCGTCTTCCGCGCGTGCGGGCCGCTGCTTGTCAGTGTGCTCGAGTGGCGTCTCCTCGGCCGCGCGCTGCCGTCGCGGTGGTCGGCCGTCGCGCTCTCCGGCATCTTTGCCTGCGCGGCTGGCTACGTGGCCTCTGACAACGCATTCGCCATGCACGGACTTCGTGCGTATACGTGGTGCGATTTGCTTCGGCTCCCTCCACCTCCCTCCACCGGCCCGCTCGCTGAGGCCTCCGCCCGCTGCTGCAGGTGCGGCGTGTACTTCGTGTCCATATGCCTGAGCGACACGTGCGGCAAGCAGATCATCTCCGGCCTTCGGTGGCGTACGATGTGGGGGCCGGTGAGCCAACGCACACGCAAGCCTTCTCTGCCTACACCAGCCCTGCTCGCCACGCCCGGCATAGCATCCGGAAGGTGTCACTGGCACTTTTCCTGTGGGATCACAGCATGCGAGGTGCCGAGCACGCCAACCCGCTC
>NW_005196012.1:0-1294 GCF_000372725.1 Emiliania huxleyi CCMP1516 | reverse complement strand
CGCCGCGTGGCGTGGACTCGAGGAGGCGCTGCCGCCGGGGGTGAGCAGGAGCGACTTTGAGGTGCTCAGCGAGGGCTGGCAGCGAGAGGGGCGGGGACCCGAGGTCTTCTCGACGCTCGCGCGCGACGAGTGGCGCGAGCGGCACTCGGACCGCCGCACAAGTGAGCTGAGCCGGCAGCAGGCGGCGCGAGAGCTCGAGGAGTGGCTCTCGCAGCTAGGGTTGCTAGAGCTGGCGCCGCTCCTGCTGTCGGAGGGGGTCGACCTGGAGACAGTGCAGGAGGGAGGGTCGGGGGGGACGCGCCGACTAGGGGCGGTGTAGGCTGAGCGCCCACCCACCACGCAGGTGCTTGAGGACACGGATCTCATCCGAATGAACGTCGGCGCGCTGGGCACGCGGCGCATGTTGCTGAACGCGCGCAGCACGGTCACACACTACAAGCAGCTGCGAGAGACCATCGCGCGGCTTGAAGCCGAGGCAGCCAGGAAAGAGAGCGCACTAAGAGAGGCGCTGCTCCAAGCCAGGAGTGCCGCCGAGGGGGGTGACGCGGCTACCGCGCGAGCGTCAGAGCTCGCCGAGCAGCTGCGGGCAGAGAGGGAGCGCAGCGCCGGGCTACAGCTCGCTCTCGACGAGCAGGCCGAGTGCACGCTTGCGGAGGCCGCGCGGGGCGAGTCGTGGAGGGAGCACGCCCTCGCGTTTGCCCACGACTTGGAGGCGGTGCAGGAAAG
Organism: Emiliania huxleyi CCMP1516; assembly: GCF_000372725.1. NCBI lineage: Eukaryota > Haptophyta > Isochrysidales > Noelaerhabdaceae > Emiliania > Emiliania huxleyi. The sequence goes on along the minus strand of NW_005196012.1, from coordinate 568 downwards.
GCAGCACGCCCTCGCCGAGGCGCAGCGCAGCATCGCGGAGGAGAGCCATCGCTCGATTCAGTCGCTACTGCGAAGACAGAACGACTACTACCAGCGCGCTCACAATCCGAGCAAACTCTTAGGGTTGCGAGCAGCTTGGCTCACAATCCTAGCAACATGCCTCCGATTGCGAGCAGGAGCGCTCGCAATCCTAGAACTTTCGCCGATTACGAGCGACACCGCCCACAGTCCTACGACTTCTAGGATTGCGCGCGGGTCCCCTCGCAGTCGGTGCGATCACTGTTTGGATTGTAAGGAGACCCTCCCGGCGCGCTCACTCACAAGCGCTCGCGGCTGGAGCGATTGGGAGCGCCCTCTGTGCGCTAGCCATCCTTGGATCTTTGGTACAATTGTGAGCACAGCCGCTCAGAGTCCTACGATCAAGATGTAGGATTGCGAACGCTCCTGCTCGCAAACGGAGGCATGTTGCTAGGATTGTGAGCCAAGATGCTCGAACCCCGCCAGTTTGCTCGGACCGGTTTCGCCCGGCTGCTACGTCTGGGCAGACCCACAACGTTCTCCTCGCGGG
>NW_005196013.1:9905-17373 GCF_000372725.1 Emiliania huxleyi CCMP1516 | reverse complement strand
CGACCGTCCGCCGTCGTCGAGCAGGGCGGGTCTCCGACTTGACGACGAGGCCGGGCGGGACCCCAGCCCCTCCGAAGGCGTCGTCAAGTCGGAGACGGTCGAACTCTGAGGGGAGACTGAGGAGGGAAGACAGCACCACGGCACCGGCGTTGAAGAGACGACCGATGCACAAGCAGTGCGGACAGTATCACAGGCGAGCAGCTGCTCACAACACCGTGTCCGGCTGTACGGGCGTGTCGTCATGTGCACTCAGCCGCTGCAGGCACCAAGTACGCAGTAGCCTCGTCATATAAAGGGGGGGGGGGGGGGGGGGGAATCAGTGACCGAGTGCCGGGTGTGGGTATCTCGTAGCGCATCAAACGCGAGACCGTGATCCGTGTCGCGTGCGCCGTGACCCGTGTGGGTGTGCCCTGTGCCGTGCCATCTCGCATATATGCAAAATTTTCTCTCTGCATGCTACGTTTTCGTGTGAGATCTCCTGAGGAACCTGACTGTCAATCATCGATCTACAAAGTAGAATCGACGAGAGCGAGCGAGAGAGAACGCTCTCAATAAACCGCTAAGAAACCCCGGCGGCATGCCCGGCGGCCCAGGTCGGTGGAGGTCGGCAGGACCCCCCAGCAGGGCCCCAAGGCGCGCGGCGCGAACACACCCGCGCGTCTGGGGGGGCGACCCCCCCATCTTTGTTTACCGATGCGTCCTAGAATGCAAAAACGCATTCTAGGACGCACTTTTCATCTCAAAGATACCATGTGTCTCGGGTACACAGGGCATTCTAGGATGCGATGGCTGTCCTGGAGATTAGCCGCGCCGTGTCTTTTGTTGCGCGTTCCATCTTAGACGCCACAAGCATCTATAGATGCACAGCTGTTCTGAGATGGCACTTGCATACTAGATCACATTTTACTATACTTGGACAGGGAGGCGTCTCAGGAGACACCGTGTGTCGGGTGCACCGGGCACCGAGGGGGGAGCAGGGAGCACGCGGAAAAGGCGGTGTGATCTCTCGGCACCCCCTGCGGGCCCTGCCTTGAGTGCTCGCGTGAGGTCTCTCTCCTCGCGGCCTGCCCCTCCTGGAGAACCAGGTTCTCAGCACCGCGCATGCATCTGCTTGCGCCACGAGCTCTGGGCGCAAAGTTGCATGCACTGCTTACGACGATCCGACGGCGACGCCGCTCCCCCCCCCACCAACCAGTTTGCGCGGCAGGTAGCGGGGCCAGTTCGAGGCTGAGGGCGTGGGCGTGCGCCTAGGGAAGAGACAGCGTACTTCCGAGAGTCGGCCAGAAAGCCCGCGCAGTGGAGCACTTGGAGCACTTTGAGTGCACTTGAGTGGGTTTTCTTGTTTGACTTGGCGATTTGAGGGACCGGGCTGGCGAGTAGAGGCCCCGCCCACCCAGGGTACCCTCTCCGAGGACCCATTGGGTTTCTTTCGAGGGCTCGCCGGGGCTCTGCTCCAAGAGACCTCGAGAGAGCGTGCGTGTGCCTCTACTCGCCAGGGGACCGGGCATCCCGACTGCTCCTGCTTCGACTGCTCCTCGCTCCTCGCTCGGTGAGCTGTCGCCCACCAGCGCGCGGCGACCGCGCGCACACCGTGCCCGCCGGCTCGCCGCCCTCCTCACCACCCGTCGGCGCTGTCCGCAGGCATGTGAGTCAGAACGGCGACCGCGCAGCGCGCGCGGGTGTCTTGCTCGCCACCACCCTCTCGCCCCCGCTCCGTGACCGCCGCCGCCCGCGCCACCGCCGCCGCCAACACCGCCTCGCGCCTCGCGCCTCACCCTCGCCGTCCCCGCCGCCCGCCCTCGACCTCGCGACGGCGTCCTTCTGGGGATCTGCGGGTGGCTTGCCCGCCTCGCCGCCGCCCCCACAGCGTGACCGCTTCCGCTCGATCGGTGAGCCGTCGCCCGCCACGCGCGCTCTCTCACGGCGACCGCGGGCCGCTCATCGCCTCCGCCACGTCGCAGGTGTTTGATCTGGGCAGGAAGCGGCGCTGGTGACGGCAACCGGCAGCCACATGCACGGAGGCTAAGCGAGGTGCCTGTGTCCAAGTCTGAGTAGCCCGTGGCCGTGAGTGGCGTCAGGGGCAGTGTTCTGTGACTGTGTCCTGTGCGTGCTGTTCAGTGTGAGTCGGTGCAGCGGTGGGCCTGCTGCCGCTGCCAGACGAGAGAGCCGCTGTCCGTGCCCCAGCACGTTGCGCGGAGAGGCTATAGGGCGCCCACCCACGAGTGCTCGGGTGGGCGCGCCGCGGCTGTGCGAGTAGTAGTGCAGCGGCCGCGGCGCACAGCCAGGGGCACGGCCCGCCGCGCAGCGCTCGCCACACCGCGGTCTTTCGTTTTCTTTTTATACGTGCGCACACGTGCGTGTATTTCTTGAGATCCACACGCTGTTCAAAATATGCGCGCGTCTTCTGAGACACGCGCTGTTCACAGTATGCACGGCGCGTCTTTTGAGACAGCAACGCCAATCGGAGATGCCGCGAGCAATTCGGGATGCGCGGAGCAACTAATATGGACTCGCGCATCTTAGGATGCTCGAGCATACCGAGGACAGCGAGCGTCTAAGTAGGACACCTACTAAACGCACTCTAATCCAGAGACGCATTCGGTAAACAAAGATGGGGGGGTCGCCCCCCCAGACGGCGAACGCGCCATTGGCGTGAAAAAGAAATGCCCGTAGGGGAAGGCGTACGCGGCGGGCGCGCCCCCTCGACCCTTCGACCACACGCCTACTCGCCGGCGCCTGGCGCGAGGGCGAGCAGCGCGAGCAGGATCTTTCGCACCCGCAGCCGGTCGAGGGTCAGCAGCGGTGTGCGCCCGCCCTCCGAGTCGCTAGACGTGACAGAGATGGGAGAATTTTCTCTCTGCATGCTACGTTTTCGTCGTGTGAGATCTCCTGAGGAACCTGACTGTCAATCATCGATCTACAAAGTAGACTCGACGAGAGCGAGCGAGAGAGAACGCTCTCAATAAACCGCTAAGAAACCCCGGCGGCATGCATGCCCGGCGGCCCAGGTCGGTGGAGGTCGGCAGGACCCCCCAGCAGGGCCCAAGGCGCGCGGCGCGAACACACCCGCGAACGCGCCATTGATTGGCGTGAAAAAGAAATGCCCGTAGGGGAAGGCGTACGCGGCGGGCGCGCCCCCTCGACCCTTCGACCACACGCCTACTCGCCGGCGCCTGGCGCGAGGGCGAGCAGCGCGAGCAGGATCTTTCGCACCCGCAGCCGGTCGAGGGTCAGCAGCGGTGTGCGCCCGCCCTCCGAGTCGCTAGACGTGACAGAGATGGGAGAATTTTCTCTCTGCATGCTACGTTTTCGTGTGAGATCTCCTGAGGAACCTGACTGTCAATCATCGATCTACAAAGTAGACTCGACGAGAGCGAGCGAGAGAGAACGCTCTCAATAAACCGCTAAGAAACCCCGGCGGCATGCATGCCCGGCGGCCCAGGTCGGTGGAGGTCGGCAGGACCCCCCAGCAGGGCCCAAGGCGCGCGGCGCGAACACACCCGCGAACGCGCCATTGGCGTGAAAAAGAAATGCCCGTAGGGGAAGGCGTACGCGGCGGGCGCGCCCCCTCGACCCTTCGACCACACGCCTACTCGCCGGCGCCTGGCGCGAGGGCGAGCAGCGCGAGCAGGATCTTTCGCACCCGCAGCCGGTCGAGGGTCAGCAGCGGTGTGCGCCCGCCCTCCGAGTCGCTAGACGTGACAGAGATGGGAGGCGCGCCGCCCGCGCCTGCGCGCTGCGCCGGCGCCCGCACCGCCAGGTCCGCGTGGCGCGCCCACAGCATGTCCGCCGCAGGGCCGGAGGCTAGGGCCGGGAGGACAGAGAGCAGCACCTGCAGTCGGAGAGGGCGCGGCCGCGCGGCGGCGAGGGCGCGTGGGTGGTGGCGGTGCGCGGAAGGGTGGTTGTGTTGGGGTGGGGGGAGGGGGGGAGGGAGAGCCCCGCGCCTGCTCCAGACGGCTCGCATGCGACGCCGAGCCAAGGCTGCCGGCGGGCGCAGCTGCTCCCGCCACGGGAGGCGGGAGGCGGTACACACGCGGCGGGGTGGCGTCGGCGAGGAGGCGATCAAGGTCGGCCCTCTGGTCGGCTCCTGATCGACGGCCCGGCGCCGCCTCGCCGCCCTCCTCCTCCTCCTCCTCCTCCTCCTCCGGCAGCGCGCTCGGGGCGATGGCAAAGGTGTTGGAGCGCAGGCGGCGGCGCGCCAGCCGGCGGAAGAGGGCCTTCGAGCTGGGCCGCGGCTCGACGATGGACATGGGCTTGAGCAGCAGCGAGGAGCGATTCGTGGGGAAGCCGTTGACGAGGATGTGCTTGTGGCCAATCACATGCCGCGCCGCGAATATCGACGGCACCAGGTTGCAGCGGTAGATGAAGCGGTCGAGGCGCGACTCGAGATCGGCGACGAAGGAGTCCATCGTGCCCTTGCGCGCGTGGAGGCGCGCAAGCTTCTTGAGCTTGTTGCCGCCCATGTGAGGCGTCGCGTACAGGATCCGCTTCTTGACCTCCATGCTGGCCTGGTAGGCGCCCTTTCGCGGGAAGAGCACGTGCAGGTGCTGGCCGTCGGCGCCGGACGAGTCGCCGCCGCGCCGGCCGCCGCCGCCGGCCCGGCTCGACAGCGCGCGCGAGACAGGGCGCGCGCGCGTGGGCAGCCGCGACACGCACGACGCCGACGAGCGGAGCATAGGGAGTTGGAATAAGAATTTTCCGCGCCGCAATCTCAGGAGCAGGAGAACTAGATGGGATGGGCTGCTTGCTGCTTGAACGGCGCTTCACTTGAATGGCGTTCGCTTCGGCCGGCCTGCCGCCGCCGGCGCTCAACGCTGCCGCTGCCGAGGGCGCGGCGCGCGGCCGCGACGGCGCGCAAGAGGCCGATGATGGCCAGAGACTCGGCGTGAAGCGCCGCCTCGACGGCGAGCTCGCGAGCGCGCGCGTCAACGACGACGACGCCAAAGAAGGCGACACCATTATGGTGGACGCTGCACAGATGGCCGCTGCGGCGGCCGCCGGCACCGACCGCGGCACGAAGCGCCTGCTGCACGTCGCGCTCGCGGCGCGCGACGGCTCGCACATCCCGGACATCCAGAACACGACGGCGCTCGTCACCGAGATTCGACAGCTTCTGAGGAAGACGCCAGGCTGCGAGGCGCAGCCGGCGAGCGCGATCAGCGTGCCCGTCATCGGCACGTCGCGCGCCATCTGCGTCGCCTTCAGCGGCGAGAGCGAGGCACGCGCCTTCCTCGAGCAGTACGCCGGCGGTGGCGTCCTACAGCTCCCAGCGCCAGACAACATCACCATCACCTTCGCCGCTCTCGACGCCACCGTGTGGGGCAAGCAGGCGGAGGCGCGCGAGACCCAGGCGACCATCGACTCCGACGGCCTCCTCGCCATACGCACGCGCGGCGCCATCAACACCGCGGCACAGATCGAGCACTTCGCCCCCCTCTTTGAGAAGCACTTCGGCAACGTGGTCTCCATCCAGGAGGGATACCACTCCTTCCTCGGCACGAAGTCGGACGAGAAGGACGGCTCGATCCTCTTCAAGGTGAAGAACGAGAACCTCGTCTGCAACCTCCCTGTCCTGCCCAACGTCTACGCGAGCGGCGATGTCGGCGGACCCCTCCGCCTCGACGTCGGGAGTGTGAAGGTGCTCGGGAACAAGCTTTGCCCATCGTGCCGCGCCTTTGCGACGACGAGCGCCGACATCATCCACGACGCGCAGTGCGGCGCGCAGGCGCTCAAGGAGAGGCGCGCCGCAGCGGCGAACGTCGCCAAGAAGAAGACCTTCGAGAGCCTCATCGTCGACAACAAGGTCGAGGTCGCGCGCGCGGCGGGCAAGGCCAAGGCGATGGCGGTGCGCGACGGGATCGGCTTCTGCCCGGCCTTCAACCAGACCGCCATCCCGTGCAAGACCGCCGCTCGCTGCCGCTACGCGCCGTGCGTCAACTTCGAGGCGCTCCTCCACTCCGCCTTCAAGGACACTATCTACGAGCGCATGCCGAGCGCGGTCAGGCTGGGCACAAGCCGCGGGCGGCGCGGGCGCGGCGGCCGCGGCCGCGGCGGCGGCGGCGGCGAGGTCAAGAGCAACAAGAAGGACTGGGCGAGCGTCGCCCGCGGAGCCGCCCGCTCCTCCTACGACGGCGGCCCACGCCTTGAGTCCAACGAGCCCTCCCTCTACGAGGGGAGCGACGAGGAGTTCTAGGAACGGCCGCCGAGCCCTTCCCGCAGCGCAACCTAGCAGCGCAGCGGGCAGGGCGGCTCGCGCAGCGCGAGCACGCACGCGAGCGACCGCGCGCGCGCGCGTTCGAGCGAGCACACACACACACACACACACACACACACACACACACACACACACACACACACACACACACACACACACACACATGTTGTACACATGCACTGACACACAGCCCCTTCCCCTTCCTCAAGGGCGAGGACACGCGCAGGGGTCGCACTTCTAGCGAGGCCCACAGAGTGGGAGACTCCTATCACCGCCACTGCCACCCACGTGTCAGTCTGCCTGTGGTAGAAGAGACTGCCGGTGAGAAGTCGGAGGAAGGTCGCTAGTCGAGAGAGATCGCCAGTGGATAGGGAGTCCACCGTGCTGCGAGCCTGTCGCTGTCCCTTGTCAGGAGCAGGAGAACTAGGAGAGCGCAACCAGTAGGAGGCCCGCGCTTGCCCCCGTGCCGCCGGGTGCAACCTGTCCTATACGAGAGAGGAATCCCTGGGACCCTGTCGTGAGGGTGAACCCCCTGCCCAGCCCCCCTCCGTGTCGCGATGCGCTCCCCGCTCCCGTTCCCCTGTGTCCCTGATCGTCCTACAAGATCCTGCTCGTGCAGGTGGGGACCCTGTCCTTCTCCCACCCCTCGTTTGGCGTGTCCGTTGTATTTATTTATTTATTAGGAGAACTAGGAGGATGCATCCGAAGGGGACCCCAGCGCCGGCATCATCCGTAGAGGCACGAGTGTTCGAAGAGAGAGTGGACCTGAGCAACAACATGACCTGTAGGCAAATGATCGGAGTGGGAGTCAGAAATGTGGTCCTTGCGCGAGGGGAGCTCGATAGACTCGAGGGGCCAGGATACGCCGCGAGGAGGACGGAGTTGCGCCGAAAGGCGAAAGAAGCCGCGAGAACAAGGGACCGGCAGGCGGCAGCGTCGCAGGACGAGGCAGAAGAGAACGACGCGACAGAGGAGGAAGTGACAAGGGAGAGAACGACGAGGGTGGGACGACCGCGAGGTGGCATGAAGGTTGCAGCGAGAATCGGCGAGAGACTGCGAAGAGAGATAGGAAGAGGCAGACTCCCTAGGGTGGGCGACGGATAGCGCACCACACACCTCTCCTTCAAATCACAGTGAGGGGATCGCGCGCCCTCCTCCCATCCGGGCCTTGGGTTGTCTGTTTTCTTTCTTTCTTTTTAGGAGAACTAGGAGAGCGCACCCAGTAGGAGGCAACGAAAGAAAGAAAGAAAACAG
>NW_005196013.1:0-9805 GCF_000372725.1 Emiliania huxleyi CCMP1516 | reverse complement strand
AGGCACGCCGCCCCACACAGGGATTTTAAGGAGAGGAGTGTGATGCGCTAGCCGTCGCCCACCCTAGGGAGTCTGCCTCTTCCTATCTCTTTTCGCAGTCTCTCGCCGATTCTCGCTGCAACCCTGCAGCAACCTTCATGCCACCTCGCGGCCGTCCCACTCTCGTCGTTCTCTCCCTTGTCACTTCCTCCTCTGTCGCGTCATTCTCTTCTGCCTCGTCCTGCGCCGCCGCCGCCTGCCGTTCCCTTGTTCTCTCGGCTTCTTTCGCCTTTCGGCGCAGCTCCGCCCTCCTTGCTGCATATCCTGGCCCCTCGAGTCAACGGGCCCGGCCCCCGCCTCGGTCGGACTATTTATTTATTGATTGAGCCCCCAATGTTCGTCGCGGCCTTCGCCACCGCGCTGTGCCATGCTCGCCTCCGCCCGCTACGAGCCACGCCTACCCGCCAGGCCAGCGTGCGGTCCTCGGTGACGATGCTTTTCGGCGGCTCCCGCCGTATACGATTTGCCGAGCTCGACGAGACGCAGGTGTGTGGTTGGTGTGGGAGAGAGTGTGGGTGCGGTGGGACTGACTCTCTTGGCGCTGATGTGCGGCAGGCCATCAGCTGGGTGCGCTCGTTTCCTTCTCGCTTTCGGCGGTGGGGAGTGCTGGAATGGGAGTGCTTCGACGCGCCACCGCTCGAGTTCTCTGACAAGCCGATTCCGACCGGGACGAGGCTGCGCTACTACACGCGTGGCGCGGGAGGCGGCCTGGAAGAGGACGGCAACTTGGAAGTGACCGTAGACGGTCCCGCCGTCGTCTTTCGACCAGCTCGAGGCTCTGTGGATCGATCCAGGCAGGAGGCGGTGATCTTTGCCCTGGCGCTTGAAGCTGCGCGGAGAGGTGCCCTCTCTGAGATTGGCAGGCTGTCACCCGGGCTGTACGCGCCATCGGGGAGGGAGGGGCGGATGCTCGCGAAGATAGAGAGCGCGTGTGCCTCTGATAAGGCAGGCCAGTACAGGCGGTTTCGGAAGGAGGTTGGCCTGTGGTGATAGACAGCGACGGCGTCGTGTATTGTGTATGTGTTGCGGTCTCGTTGCGGACCGGGAAAGTTTGACGAATTTTCCCTAATTCATAGTGAACTTTCTCTCTCATACACGTATTGCCCTGTGTGGTGCGGCTTGGACAATTTTCTGTCATGTTTATAATGTGTACAATGTCCCGAATGTGTGTGTGTTTTACCGTGAGAGATTACGTAGAACACGTATGTGCATCCGTAATGTGCCGAGATGCGTGTTAGGAGCCGTTAGGTTATGGAGACTCCATATGCGCCGGTGCGCCGTGGCCGTGCCGCGTGTGCCGAGCGGGTGGCGCGCCGTCATCACTCACACGAAGTTCCTATTGTAGTTTCGCGTCGGCGGACGTCTACTGGTTGCCGTTGATTTGAGGCGCCTCTCCTCCTCCAACAGATTCCCACGGCCATTCGCGCCGCCACCGGTGGGCGTGCCCGCCAGGGCAGACTGTAGCTGCGAGAGCAGCTCGAGGTTGTCGAGACCGAAGACGGGGAACTCGCACCACTTGTGGTTGGGGCCGAGCGCCTGGAGCTTCCGCATCGGCATCTTCCACGCAAAAGATTGCATCCAATTCTCGGCGCGCGCATCCTCGCGCCTGGGCTGCGCGTGGCTGGTCCCGATGAGGTCCACGACATCACCGTCGCACTGGCAGGTGCGCGACTCGTTGTACCCCGCAGTCACAAAGTGGCGCCTGGCAGCCCGAGTGTCCGTGATGCCCTGGGCACGGACGTCGGGGTAGCGAGCGAGATAGCACGCCCAAGCGTTGAGGCTCCTGTCGCAGAAGGCCACCGACTGCCTCAGGGTGAGCACCGATGCCTGGCCAAGCTGCCGGTCGACGTCGTTCAGGCGGTGCTCCTGCCTCTTACGAAGCGGAGTAGGAGGAAAGTGCACGAAGCTGCGCCTCGTGCTGGCGAGTGGGAGGGTAGACCCGCGTGGCAGTGCCGACTCGGGCGGGCACGGCTTCTCTGAGGCAGCGGCGCCCGCCGCTGGATGAAGGCCGCGGCGCCATATCACGTAGCTGAAGCTGAGCTGATCGCGCAGGGTGTGCTCTCGCCAGCGAAAGTAGGTGCGTGATGGCCAACTCTCATTGGGGTGGCGCCGTGCGCGAGGGCCAGCGCCGCCCCAGAGTTCGGTGGGCTGAGCCCCTGGCGGTAGAACCAGTCAAGACCGTGGCAGGCCCGCTCACCCACGCTGATCTCATGTTCTTCGAAGAGCTTACGCCTATTCCGCCGCCGCCAGCCCCGCCTCCGATGGCGCCCACGCCCCCGACTACTTCCCCGTCTCTAATGGCAGCGGCACCCTTTCCATGGGCCTTTGCTGTGCCTTCGCCGCTGGTGACCCAACCTCCTCGCCTGTGCAGCCTGCATGGCGGCGCGCATCTTGCTCCCGCCTCGTCCCCGCCACTGCCACCCATGGTGCCGCGGCGATCGGTGCTCGCCTAGCTAGGTACGACTCCAGCCGTGATCTGCTGCGCGTTCACCTCGCTCCCAGCTATATTACACTCAAGTTCAAGAACAGAGAGGTTCGCCAGAACGCAGAGTACGGCTTTCGACCTCAATCGTTGTGTACCATTTTATTAAACAGGTCGTACTAAAATCCGGCCAGAGACAGACACGCGGCCACCGAGAGTGACAGTCAAATCCGGATGCGAGTCTGTGTGCACCCAGTGCAGTCCCCGGACCCCGCACACGATCACAAAATCACGAGATGTGGGGCGGGAGAGCGAACCGACCGCCTCCAACTAGTCGAGCCCCGTGTTCAGGAGCGCCGCTCCCGCCTTCTGCTCTGCACCGCCAGCACCATACTCACCGTGGGCAGTCACGGCCGAGCACCACCATACATCGTGTGCGGCATGGCAGCGCCAGCTGCCAGATCTGAGCGGGAGAGCACCGCTGCTGCCACCTCCTCCGCGCGCATGCCCAGTTTCAGGCCGAGGAAGGCCACGCCGCCGTGAATGCGACCAGAGCGCCCCCATGCTCTGCTTGCTGCGGTGACGTCGGTCTCTGGCAGCAATGAGCCTTCCAGCCTCCAGACCCTGGACCCGGCCGGCGTGACACACGCGGTTGTGGTCCGCGGGCGAGGTTGGTAGCGCTCCGATACCACTTGTGGGGCGGCGGGCATTGGTGTGCGCACGTTTCACGAGCGGTACGTGGGGGGTCGCAATGGGGGGTCGTCGCGCAAGGGGGGGATAGTGCGATAGTCAACGCAAGTGGCCCGCCGTCGGATCTATGTTCCGAACAGTGAAGAGTGCTTTTCTCTTAATAAATAAATAAATAAAACGGACACGCCAAACAAGGGGTGGGAGAAGGACAGCGTGTAAGGTGCCTATATGGGCTTCCAGTATCGGACCTTCAAGACATGCGCTTTTGGCCGGTGGCCTCCTCGGACATGGTACCTCCGGTGAGATAGTGGCTGCCAGTTCGAGACTGGGGCCGATCGAACTTGATTTGTTCGGAGGAGGAATCCGGCCAGCACGGGTACAAAGAGGGGTACCCGGAGAATCCCCAGCTGCGGAAACGTAGTGTCGCTCAAGAGGTGCGATACTGCGGGGGAGTGTAAGGTGCCTATATGGGCTTCCAGTATCGGACCTTCAAGACATGCGCTTTTGGCCGGTGGCCTCCTCGGACACAGCGTCCCCACCTGCACGAGCAGGATCGTGTAAGGACGATCAGGGACACAGGGGAAAGGCATTTGAAAATTCTTTTCTCTCCTTTGGCTTGTGCGCGGGAATTAATTCTTTTTTGGGCTGATCGCAGCTGCGGAAGCGGAAGCTCTAAGCCAGGCCCGCGAATGTGGCTCGCAGCGAGCGGATGCTCGGGCGTCGCCCTCCGTGCGACCAACCCGGGAGTGGGCCGCTGGCTCGGCCCGCATGCTGATGGCCGTGGCCGAGCCGTGCAGATGGCTGACCTCACCGTCGACGTCGCTGTGGTGGGCGGTGGCCCAGCCGGCTACGTGATGGCGGCGCTGCTGGGACGCTCGGAGCACTCGGTGGCGCTCGTCGACCCCAAGCCGGAGGGCGCCTGGCCCAACAACTACGGCTCGTGGCGCGAGGAGTGGGAGGCGCTCGCCGCATCGCTGCAGATGCCGGAGCTCCTCGACTGCGTCAGCACAAACTGGGCAGTGACGGATTGCTTCTTTGGCGGCTCGTTCGACACGCCGGACGACGAGCGGCTGCGGTTGGATCGCGCCTACCTCAAGGTCGACCGCCTCCGACTCAAGGCCCTGCTGCGGGAGAAGCACGCGGCGACCGGCGTGCAGCTGCTGGAGGGCTACGCGCCCGCGGCCGCCATCGCGCCGAACCTCTTTGACGGCGGCCTGGTGCATGACGCGAGCGGCTCGACGCTGACGGTGAAGGCGTCGGGCGGCGGCGGCGGCGGCGACGTCCGCGTGCGCGCGAAGCTCGTCGTCGACGCGACCGGCTTTGAGTCCAAGCTGACGGTGCGCGAGAGCCCCGCCGCGGGGGGGCTGTGGAAGGAGCTCGCGCCCGGGTACCAGATCGCGTACGGCATGTGCGTGGATGTGGCGGGCGACAAGCTCGCGCCGTACGACGCGTCGGCGATGACCCTCTTCGACTACCGCACCGACCACCTCGTGGGCTCCGACCTGCTCGCAGACGCAGAGGAGCGGCCGTCCTTCGTCTACGTGATGCCGAGCGGCGAGGGGGGCTGCGACGGCTGCGGCGCGTCCGCCTTTTTCGAGGAGACGTCGCTGGTGGGGCGCGGCGAGCGGCGGCTCGAGTTCGAGACGCTCAAGCAGCGGCTGATCAAGCGGCTCGCCTTCCACGGCATTACGTACAGCGAGGCGAGTGTGCGCGAGGAGGAGTACTGCTACATCCCGATGGGCGGCCAGCTGCCGGACAGGACGCAGCGCGTCGTGCCGATCGGGGGCGCCGCAAACACCGTCCACCCGGCGACCGGCTACCAGCTCTGCCGCATGCTCGCCTCGTCAACGGGCGTCGCCGCCGCCCTCTCTGCCGAGCTCAGCAAGGGCGACGGCTTCGACCCGGACGCGGCGGCGGCCGCCGCGCACGCCTCGCTGTGGCCGGCGAGCAACCGGCTGCAGCGCGACTTTGCGGTCTTCGGCGGCGAGTTCCTCGGCTCGCAGCCGGTCGAGATCCTGCGCGGTTTCTTCGGCGCCTTTTTCGCGCTCGAGCAGCAAGTGTGGGGCGGCTTCCTCGCAGGGTGGCCGGGGCTACCCGGCAACGAGAACCACGCGACGTGGCTCGCGCGCGTCCGGTTTGGCATCACCATCGCGCTCAAGTTCCCGCCCAAGGTCGCCGCAACCTTCGTGGCGTACCTCGCCGCCTTCACGGCGGCGTACGGCCCGCTCATCCTCAAGTCCATCTTCACGCCCGTCTTCGAGATTGGCGTCGGGCCGCCGCCGCCCGACCCCGGGCTTAGGGCGCGCCGGCAGCGCGCGCGCGACGTGTACGTGACGGGCGACGCGGCGGCCAAGCGCGAGGCAGTGGAGATGCTCCGGTCGGGGCGCGCCGGCGGGACGCCGAGAGGGGAGCCATCGCCGCAGGTGGAGCTGCTCGAGGAGGAGGAGGCGAGGGAGGAGGAGGCGCTGGCGGCGTGAGCGGAGCAACAGTAAAGCCACCGCGCTCGAGAGAGGACGATGGACACCCAGTCCCGGAGGCCTCGGGCCCAGTCTGAGCCGAGTCCAGACCCAAACGGGGCGGAGAGAAGATAGGATAAACGGAGAGAGATGTTGCGCATGTATGGCGGTGTGCGATCTGCGTATACTGGGTACTGCGAAAACGGAAAAAGTCAAAAAGTCTTTTTTGTTTCGACGTAAATAAAGAAATGAAACGGACACCCTGCGAGAGGAGAGATGGGTAAAAAGGAACAGGTTCGAGGTTGCACGGTGTACGCGCAGCCTGACGTGCATGTGGTTTATCCCGTGTTAGACGAGCACGAGGGGCCGTGAGAGGGCGTCAAGCTAGACCCCCGTACGGGGTGTGGACCCTGAGTTGACCAGGGGTTGTGCGCCGGGCCCTCCTGCTCGGCTCCAGCGAGTAGACAAGTGTTTTGTCATCAACAGAGAGTAGAAGGATCTGACCTCGGGGCCGATGTGACCAAGCGCTGGTAGCGTGGTTTAACCTCACACCCATGGTCTCACAGTGTGCCGGCAGTCGCCGAGCAGTGTCGCTCACACAAGCCGCAGCACAAGTGACTGAGGGCCAGTGAGGGCGAGCCCATCGCTGTCACAGCTGTGGCAGCCGCACAGTAGGCTGTGTCAACTGTGCAGAGTGTGTGAGCAGCAGAGGAGAGCTGCTCTCCAGGCTTCTGTCGCAAAGAGCTGCATGCCACCGAAAGCGCTGTCGAGGTTCGCCGAGCGCGGCGCAGGTTGAGGGAAGCCGCCACCGACGAGCGCGTTGGAGTGTATTCACTCTGGGCAAAGACGGCCGCACGCACACGACCTGCGGTCGTGCGGCCGTCATAGCGGCGAGGCGCGGGACCGTCTGTGGCGAAGTGGGTCGCGTCCCTCGATTTCCTCAACTCACGGTCCGCTCCCTCTAGACGTGCGCGCGGCCCGCGCCGCGGGCGGCGAAGATCAGCATTTGACGCGCTTTGGCACGAGTGGTTGCTCTCTCCCGCGACAGCCACCCGACCGACAGGGAGTTTCGCTTCGCAGACGACAGAGTGACTCAGAGAGTGCGAGAGAGACCCGACCCCCACAGCCACACCCCCTGTGTCGCCCAAGCTGCTGCATCCCCCCACTTTCCACCATCACCACACGTACTACCCCCCGCTCGTACGACCCCCTCTCGTGCCTCGACCGGCTGACGCGTATATCTCTTTCCGCAACCGCGAACCGCTCGCCTCATGGATGCAATCCCCGGTCCGGATGCAAATAGTACTCCGACCTCGAGAGGCGCCGCAGCGCATCGAGCGTCGAAGTGTAGCAGAGTACTGTCAAGGCTAGGCTAAGGCAGAGCAGGACAGTGTAGGCAGCCCCGAGGCTCGAACCGCTGGGCAGCAGGCCGATGTTTGTAGCGTCGATGGTCGCGTCGTCGTCTGCGGCATCAACGACGCGCACGATGAGGAGGATGAGGGAAAGGACAAAGGCGGCGAGCTGGACGCCAAAGGGCCGCCGAAAGTGCTTAGTTAGCTGCGTCAACAGGCCGAGGCGAAAAGCGGCGGTCCTGACGATGATCCCGAACAGCTGGGCGGCGATGACGCTTCGTGCGACGACGAGGACGACGAGCGAGATCAGCTCTGGCAGCACGCGCTCAAAACGCTCGCTCGAGCGGCGGAGTTCGAGCGACTCGTAGAGCAGAGAGAGGCAGAGCAGGGTGTTGATGGAGTCAACGGCCATGAAGACGATGGCCACCGACACCCGGCTCGCGTAGCCCTCGTGCGAGATTGCGCCGGGGGGGACGGGGCGCATTGGCGCCGGCTTGCCGTCTGGCGTGCTGTGCGGGCGCCGCGCAACGGCGCCAAATGCCGCGGCGAAAACTACGCCTCGATACATGATGGCGATGACCCCGTCGGCACCCTCGGTGGCACCGCTGGCAAGAAGGTGCGGCTGGTGTCCTCGGCCGCCGCCCGCCTCCTCCTCGGCGCTCGGCGGCAACGCCGCCTGCTCGTCCCCGTGAGGGCCATAGCTGAGGAGGAGGGCGAGCCAGCAGAGGAGGGCGCGGAGGAGCACGGCGGCGGGAACGGCATGGCCAAAGGGCCCGGGGTTAGTGACGGCCGCGTGGTAGGCGGCGGATGACGTCGGTACGAGATACGGCAGCTGCTCGCGGCTCTCTGGCGCCGCCAGGCGCCACACGGGGCCGCGCAATGCAACGCCGATCGCGACGACTGAAGCGTTGCTCGCAATCGTCAGCAAGTTGACCCAACGACCGGTGGGGTATACGTCGTAGTAGCGTGAGCGCCGGCGGCGTAGAAGGAGCAGTCCCGTGCCAACGCAGCACGAGAGGCCGCCCCAGAGGTAGAGACGCCAAAAGTGCAGCGCACTGTCCGCATAGAGCGCAAATGGCGACAGCGGCTCGTTGCGCGCCACGGAGAGCATCGAGACCTCGAGGGCGGCGGCTCCGCCCATCAGCCCAGCGGCGAAGTGCGTCGACGCCAGGAATCCGCGCTGCACAGTCGCCGCGAATTGGAGCGCGAGCGGGAGTGGCACCTGCTCCTCGGCGGTGTCGATGACGGAGCGAGTGTTCCCACTGAGCGCCAATGCTGAGCGGGCCGTTGCCGGCGCGTCTACCTTGCGGAAGGCGCCACGCTTGGCTGGCGCCATCACCGCCTCCACAGGAGGGAGCGGCTTTGGCTGCGCCCGCAGCGTACCTGGAGTGGTCGCTGGCAGAAGCAGCTCGTGATCAGCGGCCGCCACGGCAAGCACGTCGTCGTCGGTTGCGGCCCTCGACTCTGCACGCGCCCGCTGTCGCGAACCTGGCGGCAGGCGCACCGGTGGCAAAACGGTGGCGGCGACGGGAGAGGCAAGTGGCGAAGTTGGCGGCAGTGGTGGCGGTGGTGGCGGCGGTGGCGGCGGTGGCGGCGGTGGCGGCGGTGGCGGCGGTGGCGGCGGCGGTGGCGGCTGCGACGCGAGCCCTGTGTCTTCCGTGGCAGTCTCCAGCCCCGCACGCCGAGCGGCTCGCCGCTGCCGCCGCAGCTCGGCCGCGCTGGGCTGTGCGGCGACGTCTGCATCGGCCATGGTGCAGCGGTTGGGGGAGGCAACGATGGGAACGTTTCATCGTTCGTCCTCTCCGCCTGAGAAGAATCCCCCCTTTTTCGACGCCAGCGTAAAAACGGTTAGTGGTGCACTAACCTCCGAGAAACCCTTCGGGTCGCTCCTCATCGCAAACCCTGTCAGCAGAGTCCTCCTACGGGAATGTACGTTAGAGCTACATACACTGAAAAAGAAATCGCGGGGCGAGGATCCCTACCGCGCCTGGCAGTACTTCCAGCCTGCTGACCGGGGGGGCCGCCGAAAGGCTGCCGCCGTAACTCGAAAGCGGGCCGGATCCCACGCGAGGACGGCGCGCAGCGCCCTGTCCTGCCATGAACGGAGCGCCAAGCTCGTCAGCCGGCCAGGATAAGCCGCTGCTCATCGCCTCCTGGAACGTGGCCGGCTGGGAGGCGACGCTCCGGTACATCAAGGAGCACTACAAGACGCTGGATTGCTTCTTCGAACGCCATGGCTTCGATATCCTTTGCCTGCAGGAGGTCAAGGTCACGCGCCAAAAGCTGTCGGCCCACAACGCAGCCTCGCTCGGCGCACACAGCGTGAGCGGCTGGGAGTCGTTCTGGTCCTGCTCTCCGAAAGGGTTCAACGGCGTGACGACCTTTGCGCGCAAGGGCCTCACGCGGCATGCAGACGCCGCGCCGCTCGGCAAGCCCGTGGATGCGGAGGGGCGGTGCGTGATGACGGACCACGGCGCAGTCGTGATCTTCAATGTGTACGTGCACGCCACCGGCAGCGACACCGACGGCTCTCGGCGCGCAAAGAAGCTCGAGTTCCTCGAGGCGGTCCGCGCAAAGATGCGCGCCGTCCGGGCGGGCGGCCGTGCGGTGTGCCTCGCCGGTGACCTCAACATCGCGCGGCGCGCGGCTGACGGGCCGTGGCAGCAGGCCTTCCTCTCGCGTGCCTCCCTCCGCGCCCACGGCCGGGTCGAGCTCGTCGAGGGCGACGGCGAGGTTGCGGGCTGGGGCGACGAGGTCAGCCGCCTTCGGACCGAGCTGGGCAGGGCGTTCCACCGTCGCGGCGAGGGGGGCGCGGCTGGCGGTGCGAGCCGGGAGGGGGCGGAGGC
>NW_005196014.1:0-1294 GCF_000372725.1 Emiliania huxleyi CCMP1516 | reverse complement strand
GGAGGAGCGCGAACGCGCCGGCTGCGCCATCTGCACCGCGCCGACGACCGAAGCCGCGAGTGAGAGGCCGAGCCTGGTGCGCAGCAGCGTCTGCCGCATTTTGCTGAGGGTTGCGACTTGGCGAACCGGGGCGAGTTCGGCAAGGCGTGGGCTGCCTTCTCGCCCGCCGACGGCGCGACCCCAAGGTTGTCTATATCTAGATAGAGTCTAGAGGCCTCAGCTTCGCATAAAAGACCCGATGCGCGGCGGCCTGCGACGGCCCGGGATGAGCTCCCCACGATGCGACTAAGCGAGATCAATTGACCTACTGGACCTATAGTCCACCCCTATCATGTCTATACTGACTGCAGACGACCACATGCCACACAGCATCACGCACAAGCACAAGACCCGGGATCGCAAAAAAGACCCGCGGTGCTCACACACACCCACGCGCTCGTGCATGCCGAACCAGCTCTAAAAAAATACCACCGGGACCGCCTCGCCAAGGCGCACAATAGTCAGACTGACAGTGTTTTCCAGTTGTGGCATCCTCGGCAGCCAGAAATAAATGGGGACCGGCAGACGGCCACAGAGGGTACGGGGTTGAGAGCATTTTCCAGCGGCCCAGGATGACGCATCTGGAAAATGCTGTCAGTGTGACTATTGTGCGCCTTGGCAAAGCGGTTCCGAAGGTATTTTTTCCGAGCGCGGCGAGGCGTCTGGGACGCTCCACTCCCCCCTTAGATAGCTCCTGAGGGGCGCCTGGTTTTAACCACGTATACCGTCGGGTACTTATTTTAAGAGCAGGTAAACAGCAATAGATCCGGGTGTAGTGCCGGATCAGTTCCTGGAGCCAGGGGGACCGATTCGCGCTTGCCAAGGGACCAATTGCTAGACACCCGGGCCGGGGGGGGGGGGTACAGGGGGGCCCGCACAGGTGGGCGAGCCAAACTCTGGCGGAGGCAGCCCGCTCACCCCCAGGCGCCCCTCGAACCGGAGGGTGGTCTGCCGCCGCTGCGCGGTCGGCGCGCCGAGCGCGGGAGACATATCAGCTTCAAGCCAGCTGGGGGGACCGATTCTCAGCAAGTTTGGCAGCGCGGGCAGTGTGAAGGATCGATTGCTGTACAACGAGGGACCGATTCCGTGAGGGCTGGGTATCGATTAGGCCGCTTGAGGGCCGGATCTATTGCTGTTTACCTGCTCTTAAAATAAGTACCCGACGGTACTACTCGCCCGATTCGCAGCCAAGAGGCGCTCCCAACCTCATGAGGCTCTCTCACCTTGTGATCCTCGCGCTATTCTCCTCCGCACG
>NW_005196015.1:0-1295 GCF_000372725.1 Emiliania huxleyi CCMP1516 | reverse complement strand
GCCGGTCAGGTAGACGCGCGTTGGGTCCCCACGCAGGTCCGTGGTCACCTGCGACCGGCAGAGGCCAGCTGACCCTTCCGGCAGGTCACGGCGGAGCCCTCTCGGCAGCTGTAGGCTCTCGCCCAGTCGTGCACGAGCTCAGCCACGCCGCGGAGCACGTCGGACCGCCATCCATTCTCGCTCGCGCACTCCTGTGGGCACTGCGGCGCGACGACGATGAAGGGGAAGGACGCGGTGAAGGACGCGTTGTGGCCTCTCGACAGCAGCCACGGGAGCGACTGTGCGTTGGCGACGGCAAAGCCGCCGCTCTCCCCGCGGCCGTGCAGAAACACGAGGACGGGCGAGGCTTCGCCTTCGCGCTGCGCGGTCGGTAGAAATAGCCCGAATACGACGCCGCGGTGCCGGAGCTGCACGAGTGACCCTCGGGCTTTCGCGAGGCTGCTTGGCGACAGTTTCTCGACAGACGGCTCGGGGCCGGCGGGCGCTTCGAAAAAGGCGGCGGCTTGGCCTGGTGGGTGGAGCGTCTCAACTTTTGCTGAGGCCAGAGCGGCGTGCAGCAGGAGGCGCATACACACAGAGAGAGAGACGTACGTAGCCAGGTACACAGACGGTGAATTTTTGTTATCTTTGAGCACTTGAGCACTGGATAGGGTCGATTCCGCATGGTACGGGACCCCTGTTATATTTGTTTTTCGTTGCTTCCTTGCGTCTCCGCTCGGTCGTCAATCGCCGCCAGCCACCCTCTGGTCGCGTTATGACGCCAGCTCTCCAGCTCGTCGTTCGTGATTTTTAGCAATACCAAACAAATCTAACACTCACACGTCATTTGGGGCCTGGAGCCCTGTTCACGCGCGCGCGAGACGTGCAGACAGGGTTGCCAGGTGAGAGCGAATGGCGCGGTTCACGCCTCGCACGACAGAGAGAGAGATGCGCTCTGCATGGTGGGACATAAAAGAGAGCGAGTACTTGGGCGAGTAGGCCGTGCGGTCGACGCTGCCGCGCGCGACTTTGCGCGCGAGGCGGCGCAGCTTGAGAACGGCGGTGGGCGAGAAGCCGCCGCCGAACGTCTCGTGGAGCAGCAGGTTGAAGTTGTTGCGCTTGACAAAGATCGCGTCGTGGTAGAAACCGCGATGCGCCTTGACGTAGCCGTGGCCGGTCTTGTGGGAGAAGGGTTGGCCGGGCTGCCCGCGCGCCTTGCAGCCCATGTTTAGCCGGCGGGCCTTCTCTTCGGGGTACCCAAAGGCGGAGGAGTGGCCAACGGAGGCGGGCGTGTTTGTTCCCCCCCCTTTTGGCCA
>NW_005196016.1:0-1295 GCF_000372725.1 Emiliania huxleyi CCMP1516 | reverse complement strand
GGTGTGTGTGTGTGTGTGTGTGTGTGTGTGTGTGTGTGTGTGTGTGTGTGTGTGTGTGTGTGTGTGTGTGTGGGTGAATGTGTGTGAATGAGTGTGTGAGTGTGTGTGTGTGTGAATGTGTGCTCTGTCGCCTATGCCGCAAGCAGAGAGAAGCTTGGTGTGGGGCGCACGCTCCATGAAAGCGACTCTCGGCGTCTCTCGGCGTCTCTCGGCGTCTCTGGCGCCTTCTCAATGGTCTTCGTGAGGGCGGCCAGGTTCTCGGAGAGGCTGCCCGCCTAAGGAAGGTCCCGAGAAGGTCCCGAGAAGGTTCCGAGAAGGTCCCTAGCCTACGGGTCCTCGGCCAAGCTGCATGCCTCGAAGTCGCACTTGCCAAACGGAACGTGCACGATGCCCTAAGGAAGGGTCCGAGAAGTGTCCGAGAAGTGTCCGAGAAGGAGAAGTGTCCGAGGAAGGTCCGAGGAAGGCCCGAGGAGGGCGCGGCGCCGCCTCGCTCCTCGCTTGCATCCGGGCTACATTAGCTAGGTTGCATGTCGGCTGCATGCGGCTGCATGTCGGGCTGCATGTCGGCTGTCTCTCCTCTCTCTCTCCTCTCTCTCTCGTCTGACATCTCTCTCTCGCCTGCTTGTCAGTCCGGAACTCGATCTTTCCCGCCTACGGCAAGGCTCCGAGAAGGTTCGGGCAAGGTTCCGAGAAGGTTCGCGGAAGGCCGCTGCAGCTCCGGTCGGTCCGG
The DNA here is from genome assembly GCF_000372725.1 of Emiliania huxleyi CCMP1516. Taxonomy (NCBI): domain Eukaryota; phylum Haptophyta; order Isochrysidales; family Noelaerhabdaceae; genus Emiliania; species Emiliania huxleyi. Next base: position 565 of record NW_005196016.1, on the reverse strand, counting down.
AGCTCTGTCTCTCTCTCTCTCTCTCTCTCTCTCTCTCTCTGTGTGTGTGTGTGTGTGTGTGTGTGTGTGTCTGTCTCTCTCTGTCTCTCTCTCTGTGAGAGCGTGTGTGTGTGCGCGCGCGTATCCGCCTTGAACTCGCCGACCGCTCTGTCTGTCTGTCTCTCTCTCTCTCTCTCTCTCTCTCTCTCTCTCTGTCTGTCCGCCTTGAACTCGCCGACCGCCTCGCCGGGCGCGGCGGTGACGGTCCCAGCCTTGGGAGACGGCATCAGGCCCTTTGGGCCGAGGACCTTGGGGAAGGGGAGGGGGGGGGGGGGTCAGGAACACTTCTCCACACACACGAGGTGGTGGTGGGGAAAGGGGCGGGCTAGTCCCTCGCGACTCCACGTCTAGACGGCAGGCGCCCGCACGTGCGTTGGAGGTGCAAACGGCCCGGTGCGTGTGGGTGAGCGAGTGTGTGTGCGGGGCGAGGGGGTGAGGCTGGGAGGGGAGAGGTGGAGAGGTGTAAAGGGGTGTGGGGGTATGTGGGGGGGGTGGGGGGTTGGGGGGGTTTGGGGGGGGGGGGGGG
>NW_005196017.1:0-1295 GCF_000372725.1 Emiliania huxleyi CCMP1516 | reverse complement strand
CGGGGTACGCGAGGCTCACGCCGTCCGCCGCGACGACCTGCACCTCGCCGCTCACGAGGCTGACGCCGGTCGGGTAGGCGGTGAGGCATGGGCAGTCGAGCGGCGGCGAGGGCGGCGGCGGCGACGGCGGCGGCGACGGCGGCGGCGGCTGGTAGAACCAGCTCTCGAACTCGTTGCTGAAGCCGCACGCATGGTACGAGTAGTGCAGGGTGGCGCCCACCACGTACGCGGTCGTGCTGTACTCGGTGTTGCACGCGGTCGGGTCGACGTAGCACCACTCGTGCTCGCACCAGCCGGGGTAGCCGGTCGAGTTGCAGGACGGCTCGAGCCCGCTGTCGTGCGAGTCGCACCCGTGGAGGCCGTACGTGCCGGGGTACGCGAGGCTCACGCCGTCCGCCGCGACGACCTGCACCTCGCCGCTCACGAGGCTGACGCCGGCCGGGTAGGCGGTGAGGCACGGGCAGTCGAGCGGCGGCGAGGGCGGCGGCGGCGACGGCGGCGGCGACGGCGGCGGCGGCTGGTAGAACCAGCTCTCGAACTCGTTGCTGAAGCCGCACGCACGGTACGAGTAGTGCAGGGTGGCGCCCACCACGTACGCGGTCGTGCTGTACTCGGTGTTGCACGCGGTCGGGTCGACGTAGCACCACTCGTGCTCGCACCAGCCGGGGTAGCCGGTCGAGTTGCAGGACGGCTCGAGCCCGCTGTCGTGCGAGTCGCACCCGTGGAGGCCGTACGTGCCGGGGTACGCGAGGCTCACACGCCGTCCGCCGCGACGACCTGCACCTCGGCGCTCACGAGGCTGACGCCGGCCGGGTAGGCGGTGAGGCACGGGCAGACGAGCGGCGGCGAGGGCGGCGGCGACGGCGACGCGAGGGCGGCGGAGGCGAGGGCGGCGGCGACGGCGACGCGAGGGCGGCGGAGGCGAGGGCGGCGGCGAGGGCGGCGCATGGGCGGCGGCGGCGGCGGCGGCGGCGGCATCGGCGGCTGGTAGAACCAGCTCTCGAACTCGTTGCTGAAGCCGCACGCACGGCACAAGTAGTGCGGGGTGGCGCCCACCACGTCGGGGAGGGAGGGGGCCGGTGGCGGTGGGGAGGGAGGGGGTCGGGTGGCGGCGGCGAGGGAAAGGTGGAGGGCAGCGACGGAGTGGGCGTAGGAGGGGGGGTGGCGACGGCGAGGGCGAGGGCGAGGGAGGCGGCGGAGCCGTTGGCGGCGGCGAGGGCGAGTCGGAGGGCGGCGGCGGCGTGGGTGGCGGCGAGGGCGAGGTGTAGGGTGGCGGTGGCGTGGGCTGCGGAGGT
>NW_005196018.1:0-1295 GCF_000372725.1 Emiliania huxleyi CCMP1516 | reverse complement strand
GTCATCACACTCGCTCGCAAAAGTGAAATCGATTCGCTGTGTCCGGACAGTGGGTGAGTGCCTCCCGCCCACCCCGCGCACTAAGATAGTGCGCGTAGTGAGTGGGCCGCCGGCGAGCGGGCTAGTGGGTGAGTGCCTCCCGCCACCCCGCGCACTAAGTTGGTGCGCGTAGTGAGTGGGCCGCCGGCGAGCGGGCTAGTGGGTGAGTGCCTCCCGCCACCCCGCGCACTAAGATAGTGCGCGTAGTGAGTGGGCCGCCGGCGAGCGGGCTAGTGGGTGAGTGCCTCCCGCCACCCTGCGCACTAAGATAGTGCGCGTAGTGAGTGGGCCGCCGGCGAGCGGGCTAGTGGGTGAGTGCCTCCCGCCACCCTGCGCACTAAGATAGTGCGCGTAGTGAGTGGGCCGCCGGCGAGCGGGCTAGTGGGTGAGTGCCTCCCGCCCACCCCGCGCACTAAGATAGTGCGCGTAGTGGGTGGGCCGCCTTCTAGTGGTCGGCGAGGCCGTGGCCAGTGCCCCGGCCCTGCGGCGCCGCCTAGTGAGTGAGTGCTCGCCGACCCTCCCCACACTAAGTCGTCATGTGTGCTGTGTTTTTTAGTTGGCGAAGGCTCCTGCTCCCTGTTACCTGTTTTGACGGGCGATGACCTCGCGGACTCGACAGCAGGACATAGCCCCGAGCGTCTCCGAGGCCCTGCGCCTCATGAAGCAGGCAGTGCAGTCGTCGCTGGACCTCGGAGACATTAACCCGCAATCGGCAAAGCGGAAGCACCGTGTCTCCGCGCCACTTGCCACGCACGACAGCGCACAGCCTCAACCCTTGTATAGGTTTGCAAGGCGGTTGGGATGACCAAGCCGCAGCTATCTTCGTGGCTCACGACGACGTGTGCGGTCCCAACGTCCAACTTCCCACTTACCTCGCCCCGCTGACGCTGAAACGGTCCCGTCGTCACGCGGTCGCAGGTCGCCGTCCCCCCACTGGGACGCAAAGGTTGCCGAGTGGCTCAAGCAGGCCCAGGCCCGCGCGCTGAGCGCAAACGGTGCGCTGCTCCCCTCACCCCATACCTCTCCACCTCGCGCCGGTAACGTCGCCCTAACCGCCTCCGCCCCGGCCCGACGTAGCTCCGGCCCGCCCCTCCTGCCGGCACAGGCGCGCAGCACCGCGGCGCGTCTTCCAGCGTAAGCTCCAAGGGGTCGGGCAAGGCGGCCAAGGCCAGCCAACCGGCCAAGGCCAGCCCGAGCGGCGGCGCGAGCGCAAAGGCGGCGACGAGCAGAGAGAGCACGCCCGGCGGCAAGGGCGT
>NW_005196019.1:7060-17750 GCF_000372725.1 Emiliania huxleyi CCMP1516 | reverse complement strand
AGGCAGCCCTCGGCGGCGTCGGCGAATCGGTCCTCGACAACGACTGAGTAGTGGAGCAGCAGCGACGGCAGCGGCGGCATGCGCAGCCGGCAGAGCGCCTTGGCCGAGAGCACGCCGTCGGCGCCTCCCCTCGTCTGCAGGTCGAGGAAGCCGCCCTCTGCGGCGAGCGGGTTCCAGGACGGCAGCAGGTCCGCCTCTGCGAAGAGCGCAAAGACCTCGGCCGCGCCGTGAGGCGCCTCGGCGACCAGCCGGATCTCGTACTCGCAAGAGTCGGCGGCGGCGCGGCCAGCCTCGCCCGGCCGCTCCCGCACTACGCGCGTGTAGACCTGGAGGTGCGCATCAGTGCCGGCGTCGCACTCCCGCGAGAGAGCCCACCCGTGCGCCTCCGCCTCGGCGCGAGCCGCGTGCACGGCCGCCTCGTCGAGCGCGGCGACGGCGGCCGAGGCGGCGGTGCTCGGCCGGCGGCGGCGGAGCAGCAGCAGCAGCAGCAGGCCAAGCAGCAGCGTCGGCAGCGCCGCGGCGAAGAGGGCGGGAAGAGGCGGCGAGGAGGGCGGCGCCGGCGGGAGCTCGCGCGAGGGCCGCCAGGGCCGCCAGAATCGCGAGCGCAGCATTGAATCGCGAGCGGATGTTTGGGCCAGCTCTGGCGAGGCGTAGGTGTGGAGCCAACGTAAAAAGAGAAAACGCGCTGCTTGGAGCAATGCGATTATTTCCCCTGCGGGTCCGTTGCCCGACAGATAAAATGAACTCGGGGGCACGGGACGCGGCACAAACGGGGCACAAACACCAGGCTACAAAGACGGGGAGGCACGTAGTGACGCAGGGGAGTCTAGGCGACGGCGGCGTCCTCCGAGAGAGAGATTTTTAGCAATACTTTGTTTTTGTCCTCCGACGCCGCGGCGAGCCTGAGCTCGGTCGCAATCTCTTCCGCCGCCGCGAGCTGCAGCGAGACTGACATGCGCTGGGCCTGCAGCGACAGCCACGACCGCGTCGACCAGCTCGCCTCGTCCTCGTGCTGCCGCTTCGAGAGCTTGTAGGCCGGAGGTGCGTCTGGGCAGTGGCTGGGGCGCGGCCGAGATTTGGCCGAGATTTGGCCGAGATTTGGCCGAGATGCGGCCGAGATGCGGCCGAGGTGCGGCCGAGTGGCCGAGGTGTGGCTGAGACACGCGGCCAGGATCGGGCCGGGTTGTGGCCAAGGTGTCTAAGACACGCGGCTAGGATGCGGCCGAGGTGTTGCCGCAGAGTGGCCGAGGGGCTGCCGAGGGGCTGCCGAGGGGCTGCCGAGGGGCGGCCGAGATGTGGCCGAGATGTGGCCGAGATGTGGCCGAGATGTGGCGAGCCCTCGTGATCTGCTTGGAGCAGTGAGCGTAGAGGGCGAGCCTTGGTGGTCTGCTATGGAGCAGTGAGAGGGTGAGCTCTCGTGACCTGCTAAGGAGCAGTGAGCGTGGAGGGCGAGCCTTGGTGGTCTGCTATGGAGCAGTGAGAGGGTGAGCTTTCGTAATCTGCTGCTAAGCAGTGAGCATGGAGGGCGAGCCCTGGTCTGCTATGGAGCAGTGAGAGGGTGAGCTCTCGTGATCTGTTGTGATGCAGTGAGCATAGAGGGCGAGCCTCGGTGGTCTGCTACGGAGCAGTGAGTCCTGAAGGCGAGTTCTCGTGATCTGCGGTGAAGCAGTGAGCGTGGAGGGCGAGCCTTTGTGATCTGCTGTGGAGCAGTGAGTGTAGAGGACGAGCTTTCGTAATCTGCTGCTAAGCAGTGACACAGTGGAGGGCGAGCTCTCGTAATCTGCAGGGGAGCAGTGAGCGGGGAGAGGTGAGCTCTGATCTGCTGTTGAGCAGTGAGTGCTGAGGTCTGCTGTGAGGCAGTGAGAGTGCTGAAGGCGAGCTCTCGTGAACGTGAAGCAAAGAGTGCTGAGAGGGCGAGAGCTCTCGTGATCTGCCGTGAAGCAGCGTGAGCCGAGGGCGCGAGCTCTCGTGATCTGCTGTGTAGCAGTGAGTGTATAGGGAGGCGAGCTCTGATCTGCTGTGGGGCAGTGAGCTGGGAGGGCGAGCTCTCGTGATCTGCTGAGGAGAGCAGTGAGTGTAGGGGGCGAGCTCTCGCGTCCAGCTCTGGAGAGAGGTGAGCTCTCGTGACCCGTGCTGTAGAGCAGTGAGCGTGGAGGGCGAGAGCTCTCGTGACCTGCTGTGTGGAGCAGGGAGCGTGAAGGTGAGGCTCTCGTGTTACTCAGAACTCACTGCTCAGGGGAAAGTCGAGCGAGTAGCTCGAGGCTCGTACGAGGGGCGCGCTACAGTAGAGCGGCCCGTTGAGCCCTAGCAAGGTGCGGGGCGCGCTCTCGAGCGGGCGGCCGCTTGAATGTCTGAGTAGCAGGGCGCCTGGCGAAGGCGGCCAGCGCATGTATGGCGCGCCGGGGTGCCGCTCAGCACGGCGGAGTAGGGGGTCGCGCTCGATAGACTCGAGCAGCTGCCTCTGGTTGGCGTCGCGTGCCGCATACGGCGGCAAGTCGCAAGCAATAAAGCGCCCTGAGGGCACTGGAGAGGGTATCCGCGTGGCTGAGGGGCACGCTAGCGCGGCACGGTGAGCCCTAGCAAGGCGCGGGGCGCGCTCGAGCGGGCGGCCGCTATGAACTCTGAGCATGCCGAGACGAGGCATGCTCGTGTACGGTCTAAGAGGCGGCGAGGGGGCTGCGGCTGCAGGCGGCCGTCTCGCCAATGGCACGCCACGCGGGGCATGCGGTGCGTATGGGGGAGACGCGGAGCGCCTCGCGAAGGCGGCGAGCGCATGTGAGACGCGCCGAGGGGCCGCTCAGCGCGGCGGAGTAGAGGTCGCGCTCGATAGACTCAAGCAGTTGCATCTGGTTTGCGTCGCGTGCCACACGGCGGCAAGTCGCGAGCAATAAAGCGCCCCGAGGGCGCTTGAGAGGGTGTCTGCGTGGCTGAGGGGCACGCTAGCGCGGCACGGTGAGCCCTAGCAAGGCGCGGGGCGCGCTCGAGCGGGCGGCCGCTATGAACTCTGAGCATGCCGAGACGAGGCATGCTCGTGTAAGAGGCGGCGAGGGGGCTGCGGCTGCAGGCGACCGTCTCGCCAATGGCACGCCACGCGGGGCGTGCGGGGCGTATGGAGGAGGCACAGGGCCCTCGCGAAGGCGGCGAGCGCATGTGTGGCGCGCCGAGGGGCCGCTCAGCGCGGCGGAGTAGGGGGTCGCGCTCGATAGACTCGAGCAGCTGCCTCTGGTTTGCGTCGCGCGCCACACGGCGGCAGGTCGCGAGCAACGAAGCGCCCCGAGGGCACTTGAGAGGGTGTCTGCGTGGCTGAGGGGCGCGCTAGAGCGGCACGGTGAGCCCCAGCGAGACGCGGGGCGCGCTCGCGCGGGCCGCCGCTACGAATCGCTGAGTATGCCAAGAAGAGACATGCTCGTGTAAGAGGCGGCGAGGCGGCTGCGGCTGCGGGCGGCCTTCTCGCCAAAGACACGCCACGCGGGGGCGTGCGGTGCGTCTAGAAGAGGCGCAGGGTGCCTCGCAAAGGCGGCGAGCGCATGTATGGCGCGCGGGAGAGCTCGCTTAGAAGTGGAGCGTCGTGCTCGATCGCCTCGAGCAGCCAGCTGCCTCTGGTTTGCGTCGCGCGCCACACGGCGGCAAGTCGCGAGCAATAAAGCGCCCCGAGGGCGCTTGAGAGGGTGTCTGCGTGGCTGAGGGGCGCGCTAGAGCGGCACGGTGAGCCCTAGCAAGGCGCGGGGCGCGCTCGAGCGGGCGGCCGCTACGAACTCTGAGCATGCCGAGACGAGGCATGCGAGTGTGAGAGGCGGCGAGGGGGCTGCGGCTGCAGGCGGCCGTCTCGCCAAAGGCACGCCTCGCGGGGGCGTGCGGTGCGTCTGGAGGAGGCGCAAGGCGCCTCGCAACGTCAGCCGGCGCTAGCAATGAGCCCTAGCGAGACTGGGGCGCGCTCGAGCGGGCGGCCGCTATGAATCGGTATGCCAAGAAGACAGAGGCGTGCCCGTGTATAGGAGGCGGCGTGGCGGCTGCGGCTGCGGGCGGCCGTCTCGCCAAAGGCACGCCACGCCGGGGCGTGCGGTGCGTATGGAGGACGCGCAGGGCGCCTCGCGAAGGCGGCGAGCGCATGTGTGGCGCCTCGAGAGGCCGCTCGACACAGCGAAAGTAGAGTGTCGTGCTAGAGCGACTCGAGCAGCTGCCTCTGGTTTGCGTCGCGCGCCACACGGCGGCAAGTCGCGAGCAACGAAGCGCCCCGAGGGCACTTGAGAGGGTGTCTGCGCGGCCGAGGGGCGCGCTAGAGCGGCACGGTGAGCCCTAGCAAGGCGTGGGGCGCGCTCGAGCGGGCGGTCACCATGAATGTCCGAGTATGCCAAGAAGAGGCATGCTCGTGTAGGAGGCGGCGAGGCGGCTGCGGCTGCAGGCGGCCTTCTCGCCAAAGGCACGCCACGCGGGGGCGTGCGGTGCGTATGGAGGAGGCGCAGGGCGCCTCGCGAAGGCGGCGAGCGCATGTGTGGCGCGCCGAGGGGCCGCTCAGCGCGGCGGAGTAGAGCGTTGCGCTCGATAGACTCGAGCAGCTGCCTCTGGTTTGCGTCGCGTGCCACACGGCGGCAAGTCGCGAGCAATTAAGCGCCCTGAGGGCACTGGAGAGGGTATCCGCGTGGCTGAGGGGCACGCTAGCGCGGCACGGTGAGCCCTAGCAAGGCGCGGGGCGCGCTCGAGCGGGCGGCCGCTATGAACTCTGAGCATGCCGAGACGAGGCATGCTCGTGTACGGTCTAAGAGGCGGCGAGGGGGCTGCGGCTGCAGGCGGCCGTCTCGCCAATGGCACGCCACGCGGGGCATGCGGTGCGTATGGGGGAGACGCGGAGCGCCTCGCGAAGGCGGCGAGCGCATGTGAGACGCGCCGAGGGGCCGCTCAGCGCGGCGGAGTAGAGGTCGCGCTCGATAGACTCAAGCAGTTGCATCTGGTTTGCGTCGCGTGCCACACGGCGGCAAGTCGCGAGCAATAAAGCGCCCCGAGGGCGCTTGAGAGGGTGTCTGCGTGGCTGAGGGGCACGCTAGCGCGGCACGGTGAGCCCTAGCAAGGCGCGGGGCGCGCTCGAGCGGGCGGCCGCTATGAACTCTGAGCATGCCGAGACGAGGCATGCTCGTGTAAGAGGCGGCGAGGGGGCTGCGGCTGCAGGCGGCCGTCTCGCCAATGGCACGCCACGCGGGGCGTGCGGTGCGTATGGAGGAGGCACAGGGCCCTCGCGAAGGCGGCGAGCGCATGTGTGGCGCGCCGAGGGGCCGCTCAGCGCGGCGGAGTAGGGGGTCGCGCTCGATAGACTCGAGCAGCTGCCTCTGGTTTGCGTCGCGCGCCACACGGCGGCAGGTCGCGAGCAACGAAGCGCCCCGAGGGCACTTGAGAGGGTGTCTGCGTGGCTGAGGGGCGCGCTAGAGCGGCACGGTGAGCCCCAGCGAGACGCGGGGCGCGCTCGCGCGGGCCGCCGCTACGAATCGCTGAGTATGCCAAGAAGAGACATGCTCGTGTAAGAGGCGGCGAGGCGGCTGCGGCTGCGGGCGGCCTTCTGATCTCGCCAAAGACACGCCACGCGGGGGCGTGCGGTGCGTCTAGAAGAGGCGCAGGGTGCCTCGCAAAGGCGGCGAGCGCATGTATGGCGCGCGGGAGAGCTCGCTTAGAAGTGGAGCGTCGTGCTCGATCGCCTCGAGCAGCCAGCTGCCTCTGGTTTGCGTCGCGCGCCACACGGCGGCAAGTCGCGAGCAATAAAGCGCCCCGAGGGCGCTTGAGAGGGTGTCTGCGTGGCTGAGGGGCGCGCTAGAGCGGCACGGTGAGCCCTAGCAAGGCGCGGGGCGCGCTCGAGCGGGCGGCCGCTACGAACTCTGAGCATGCCGAGACGAGGCATGCGAGTGTGAGAGGCGGCGAGGGGGCTGCGGCTGCAGGCGGCCGTCTCGCCAAAGGCACGCCTCGCGGGGGCGTGCGGTGCGTCTGGAGGAGGCGCAAGGCGCCTCGCAACGTCAGCCGGCGCTAGCAATGAGCCCTAGCGAGACTGGGGCGCGCTCGAGCGGGCGGCCGCTATGAATCGGTATGCCAAGAAGACAGAGGCGTGCCCGTGTATAGGAGGCGGCGAGGGGGCCGCGGCTGCAGGCGGCCGTCTCGCCAAAGGCACGCCACGCCGGGGCGTGCGGTGCGTATGGAGGAGGCGCAGGGCGCCTCGCGAAGGCGGCGAGCGCATGCAGAGCGCCTCGAGAGGTCGCTCGACACAGCGAAGTAGAGTGTCGTGCTAGAGCGACTCGAGCAGCTGCCTCTGGTTTGCGTCGCGCGCCACACGGCGGCAGGTCGCGAGCAACGAAGCGCCCCGAGGGCACTTGAGAGGGTGTCTGCGCGGCCGAGGGGCGCGCTAGAGCGGCACGGTGAGCCCTAGCCGGGCGTGGGGCGCGCTCGCGCGGGCGGTCACCATGAACCTCCGAGTATGCCAAGAAGAGGCATGCTCGTGTAAGAGGCGGCGAGGCGGCGGAGCCGGCGGCTGCGGGGGGCGGCCTTCTCGCCAAAGGCACGCCACGCGAAGGCGTGAGGGGTGTGTGGAGGAGGCGCAGGGCGCCTCGCAAAGTCGGCCAGTTAATGTGTGGGGCGCTGAGTGGTCGCTCAGCGCGGCGGAGTAGAGCGTTGCGCTCGATCGGCTGGAGCAGCTGTCTCTGGTTTGTGTCGCGCGCCACGAGGAGGCATGTCGCGGGCGATGCAGCGCCCCGAGGGCACTCGAGCAGAGGGCACTCGAGAGGGTGCCTGCGCGGCTGAGGGGCGCGCTAGAGCGGCACGGTGAGCCCTAGCGAGGCGCGGAGGCGTTGCGTGCGAGCGTAGCAACGAGGCTGGTCGGACGGACTGCGGGGTCGTGCGACTTCCTAGGAGAGCGGGACTGGAGGGGTTTCATGCCTCCTAAGACTGTGGAGCCTCCGAGGTTCGCCTTCCTCTTCGGGCGGGAAGAGGGAGGGGAGGGGGATGTCGCCGACATAGACCTAGAGGAAGAGGTCTAGGCCGGGACGTGAGGGCGTGTGACCTTGTGGCGGAGCGCCAGTGTGGCGCTCGGGTTGCAGGCATGCTGCCAGCGTCTTGGGAGGGTCGTGGGCGCCGCGCCCAGACCCTCGTTTTGGGGTGGGGGAGCCACTTCGGTAACACGCGTTTAGGGTGTGGGTGGCTGTTCGAGAAAGAATTCCGAAGCGGAAATCTTTGGGAGATCTCAGGAGATCTCGCGCACTCGAACAGGGCACTCACGTGCGGTTGCTCCTCTCTACCCACTCATGGCGTCTCCTGAGAGGACAGCGCCATGACTGTTGTGCATACACACGTTCGGAGCGGACACGACTAGAATAAATATTCTCCACCGCGTGAGCGCACGCGAACAAAGGACGGAATATTTATTCGGCCGGAGCTGGGCCGCATAAATTGGGAGACGGACTGTGAAGGACGTCAGCAAGTTAGACGTTTCACTCTCCAGGAATCGCGCGCACCGCGATGGTGCGCGCGTGTATCATGGCATCGCTCGCGCCCGCCCGCCCGCCACTGCTCGCGTTGGGAGCATGGGATGACGTGGTGAGGTGGGGCAGCAACGATTGCGCAGGGGAAAATCTCATGTGAACTTCCTTGCGAGACCATTGTAGTGACGGATGTACACGCCGTCCTCGCGGTCTCAGCTTGGTCGGATCCTTGAGTCGCGTCGGGAGGGTTCCTGCCCCTTCCTCGTCACAGCCAGGGACCATCACGGAACCTGGCCAGGGGAGCACCACCGTGCGGGAAGGGTGGCTGTTCGAGAAAGAATTCCGAAGCGGAAATCTTTGGGGGTGGCTGTTCGAGAAAGAATTCCGAAGCGGAAATCTTTGGGAGATCTCAGGAGATCTCGCGCACTCGAACAGGGCACTCACGTGCGGTTGCTCCTCTCTACCCACTCATGGCGTCTCCTGAGAGGACAGCGCCATGACTGTTGTGCATACACACGTTCGGAGCGGACACGACTAGAATAAATATTCCTTGATTTGCACCACCCGCCGATTTTGCCCGACAGTCCGAGCCGAGAAACATTGACGAGGCACCACATTAATGTCTCTCTTCGCCTCGCTCGGCGCCGCCACGCTCGAGTACAGCACGCGCGAGCGTCGCGCCGCGCTCCGCCGGCCGCTCAACCTCTGGGACTCGCACTCGCTGAGCGGCTCGAGCGAGGGCTGCCTCTCGCCACAGCATCGCGGCCAGTCCTCTTCCGACCGCGCATCGTCCGAAGACGGCGACGAGGTGCCGTCCAGCCCCGGAGAACCGCGCTCGTCGGTCGGCGACGTGCTCGGCCTCCTCGCGTCGCTGGAGCCGCTCCTCGCGCTGACGCACGCCCTCGCGCTGGAGCGCGGCACGACGACGGGGTGGGTCGCGAGCTGCGGCACGAAGCTGGCGCAGGCGGCGGCGACCCGTCGCGCCGTGACGGACGCCGCACTGGCGGCCGCGCCGGGCGACCACGCCAACCTCGCCGCTCTGCTCAGCCGCTGCCGCACCTCGGCGGACCGCGACGTCGCTGCGGCCAGCAAGGGTTCAACGAGCGCGGCCGAGGAGGGGGCGGCCTTTGTGGCGACGATGGGCGGGTACAACGCGCTGGCGTACCAGGCGCTGGCGGTGCTCTCCGAGCTCCCCGCGTGCGCCGCCGCCACCGCCGTCTCCGAGTTTGCGGCGCTCAAAGAGACGTTTGCGCAGATCCGCGGCTATGTGACGGGGGCGCTGCTGCTGCGCGACGCGGCGCTCGCGGCGGTGCACGGCCAAGTCAAGGGGAGCCTCGTCATAGCGTTTCACCGCCGCCGCGCGTACGCGCGCTCGATCCGCCACCAGACGCCGCGCCGGCTGCTGCGCCTGATCGGTGCGGGGCTCGAGCTGCCCGCGGGCTTGGCGCAGGTCACCCACGCGCGCTCCGGGCCTTGCACATTGAATGCCATGGGGGGCTCCTGTCTCTTAGACGTGGGGTCGCGAGGGGCTTGGAGGGCCGTTTTCGATTTGGTGCTAGCCCTGCTGACAATGGGGGTGTTCCTCGCCACGGCCCTCGCCCCGCCACCTCGTGTGTGTGGAGAAGTGCGCCTCACCCGGCCTGGCCCCGCGCAGGTCGTGCAGCGCCTCGAGGTGGAGTGCGACCTCGTGGCCCTGCGCGCCACCCTCAAGCCGCAGCAGTGGTGGGGTCTCGTCACCGCCCACATCGACAGCCTCGAGACAATGCAGCACCTGCTCCTGGGCGCGTGCGCGCGGACGGCGCAGCGACGCGCCGCCGCCGTCGCGCTCGGCGCCGGCGCGCCCGCCGCGCCGCTCTCCGCCGGCCCGCGCGCCGCCTCGCCGCGCCGCCGCCCCTCCCTCCGCCAGCTCAGCGACGACGAGCCGTCGGCCGGCTCGGTTGGCTCTGTCGGCTCGACGTGCTCGGCGGGTTCGGGCCCGGCGTCGCCGCCCCGCGGCGGCCACCTTCCCCGCGCAGCCGACTCGTACACGCGCCTCTTTGGAAGCCCGGGCTACACCGACCCGCCCGCGCTGCACCGGCGCCCGAGCGACCCGCTCTGCCGGCCGGCCGGCGGCAGGCCGGCAGGAGGCGCGTCGGCCGCGCCCGCGACGCTGCTCCAAGCCGCCGCGCTGCTGACGCTCGGCCGCGCGGCGGTGCGCCACGGCGCCGACGGCGCGAACGAGCTCGCCTCGCGCCTGTCGCAGCTCCCCGCCCGGAGGCTCAAGGAGTCACTCCTCGCGCTGGTCGACGAGCGGATGGCGCGCCACTCCGCCTCGCCCTCGCCCAACGCGTCGCCCGTGGTGACGCGGCTGCACGGCGCCGCCGGCGCCGAAAACACGCCGCCCGCCTCGCCGCCCGCCTCGCCGCGGAAGTCGCCTCCGAAGCCGGCGCTGCCCGAGGCGGCGCTGCTGCAGCCGCCCGACGGCGCGCGGCTGATCGGCCTCTCGGAGATCCTCTTTGCGCACCGGATCGGCGAGGGCGGCGCCGGCGCCACCTACCTGGCGCAGTGGAACGGCGCGACCGTCGCTGTCAAGGTTGCCGGCGGCGTCTGCAAGTGGCTCGAGTCGTGGCGTGCCGAGGTGGCTGCGCTGACCGAGCTGCGCCACCCGAACGTGGTCGAATTCCTCGGCTGCGTGGTGGAGCCGCCCACGCACTGCCTCGTGCTGCAGTTCTGCGAGGGCGGAGACCTGTACGAGGCGCTCCGCAGGCCGACGCCCCCGGGGCTCGCCCTCAAGGTGGGGCGCGGCGTCGCGGCGGGGATGCTCTACCTGTGCCCCCCAGCCGCAGCCGCGTCGGCCACTGCTGGGGACGCGCCCACGACCACGTCTCCGCGGTTGCGTCCTAGGCACAAGAAGAACTACATCCACCGCGACCTCAAGTCGTCGAACGTGCTGCTCGACGCCTCGGGCACCGCCAAGCTGATGGATTTTGGGCTCTCTCGCCAGCTCGATGTCGACGCGGAGGCGAGAGGCCGCGAGAGGCCGCGAGAGGCCGCGAGAGACCCTCGCCCCTCGCCCCTCGCACCGGAGGGGGCCTCCTCACCGCACCCCCCCTTTTTCTTTTCTTTTTGTGTTCTTTTTTTGTCCTTGGCCTTTTTTCCTCTTTTTGCCTTCCTTTCCTTTTGTGCTTTTCCTCCCTCGGCTTTTGTCCTCGCTTCTCTTTCCGTTCCCTTTCTGCTTCTGTTTTTTTTTGCCTTTTGCG
>NW_005196019.1:4820-6960 GCF_000372725.1 Emiliania huxleyi CCMP1516 | reverse complement strand
GCCGAGCTGGTGGCGCTGACGGGCGATCTGGAGCCGGCGCTCTCGCAGGAGGAGCGCGCCTGGCTCGACGCGCCGGCGGGGCACGCGGTGTCGTACGACGAGATGGCGCCGCCCAGGCCGGAGAACCAGCCGGGCGAGCGGCTGGCCGCCGCTTGCGGGGACGTTGGGGCGGCGTCGGAGGGCCCGCCGCCGCCGGCCGACTTGGCCGTGGCGGTGGCGCTCGCGGATGGCGCGCGGGCGCGCCGGAGCAGCGGTTCGCAGATCTGGTCCGTGCCGGTGTGCGAGCCGCCGTGAGGGGCGGGGCGGGGGCGGGGGGGTCGTGAGAAGGGGGCTTAGGGGAGGGGGAGGCTTGGGTGTTGCTCACGCCGTGTGCAACGGCCGGGCCGCAGACCCGCAGTGCGCCGAGTCGCTCGCGCGCTGTCCGCTGGCTCCCTGTCTTTTGTGTGTGCCCGCTAACCACACACGCGAGTACGTACGGCTTTACGCCATTACGCGCGTTGCGACAAGTGAGTCTCTCAAGACAACCACGCGGCGGAGTTATAGCCATTTTCAGCTTTCGATAGGGGGTGCACAGCGTCCCAATCTAAGACTAGGTCCAGCCCTGGGTGGCGCAAGATCTGAGGTTTTGTGACAATCCTCAGATCCGTGTTTTTCTCGTTGTTTTGTCGCTCGCTCCGCTCGCCACCTCACGCTCCGTAGCCCGGCCATGGCCAGTACCCCGCGTCTCAGTGAGACGCGTGGTACCATCCAACTCCGGTCGACGGGCTCGAATGCGCTCAGCCTCAGGAGGGACAAAACCGCGCGAATTCTGCACGCCTCGCTGCACCGCTGGCTTGACTGAATCAGGCAGCAGCAGGCTGCTGCTGCTGCCACAGCAGCAGTCTGCTGCGGCCCTAATACGCAAGTTGATGACTAGCAGCACTGCCGGGGGCATTCGAGCCGCCACAGCCGGTGTGCGGCTGTGCACTGCCACCTGCCCGCGGCTACGCACAATGTGCGCTCGCATTGGATGAGCCCTGCTGATGGACCTGCATCGCCTAGCTGCACGAGAGCAATGCCGCAGGCAGTGGCCGTGGCATACACTGCGAGCACACTTGGTGCAGCTGCGAGGTGCAGCAAGAGCACGTCGTTCCTGCCTCTGATGCCACTCTCGCGGCTTGCAGCGCGTCACTCGCGCATGCTCTCCAGGAGCTATGGCGGGCGCGTGTGTGGGGCTGTAGCCTGTGTTTGGCCGGTTCTGACCCGTTTACTATCAGTATCATGTCCGGGCCACAAAAAATCGCACACGGGTAGCGGCTCAGGGGCCCAGTAAGTCGCGGAATCGCCAAATGTCACAACCTGCGCCACCCAGGGCTGGACCTAGTCCTAAAATCTGAGGATTCAGGATTGAGGCATCGCTTCAGTGAGGCCAAAGTGAGTTTATGGATGTGTGAGAACGGTACGGGACACGAGGAAGCACGCGGACCGACTCGTCGGCGACTCTGCTGCACGCCGTTTCAGAATTTTTCTCAGCGTGAGCGAGACGTGGAAGAGTGCCACCGTCGGGTAGGACGGGTCGGCCCGGAGCATCAGAGTAGCCGTCGTGGTCGTGGCGAGCAGCGCCGGCCACTCCGGCGCCGCGTCGGCAACATGGGAGCATGTCCACCGCCACTTCGCGGTCGCAGCGCTGTTGTCGCCCAAAACGCCGCTATGTACCTTTTCGGGCAAACTATCGAGCTGTATGTCGATTTCGACTTGACGGTGGCATGGAGGCATGATGCCTCCATGCCGCCGTCAAGTTGGAGCCAGTCTGCGGCGACCACAGCGCTCAGAAAGGTACATAGCGAGCTTTTCAGAGTCACGCGATTGTGCGAAATCCCACACTGGTGAATTTTGGGGCGCTGTGCACCCCCTACTTTCGAGGGCGAGGAGGACGACCTACCTTCCCCGGTTCCCGGACCCTGGCAGTTTATTGGCCCAGGCCCCAATTTCATCGAATTTATTTCAAAATCTGCAGGCGCGGAGCGCCTGCGAAAATTTTGAAGAAATTTGCAGTCGGGCCTGATTTTCATCAAGATCTTTCAAATTTGCGGTGTGGAGTTGTTGGGGGGCCGGGGGTGGGTTAGGGTTATTAGGGTTAGGGTTAGGGTTAGGGTTAGGG
>NW_005196019.1:0-4473 GCF_000372725.1 Emiliania huxleyi CCMP1516 | reverse complement strand
GGATCCTCGCCGTGGTATTGTGTGTGTGCGTGTGTGTGTGTGTGTGTGTGTGTGTGTGTGTGTGTGTGTGTCACGTCACTGCATCCTCTGCCGGTTCCTCCCGTCGCCTCTTCTTTGTTCGAATGTATTTCAATCCATCCTTCACGAAGCCCTCCCATGTAGCTAGCGTTCTTTGCGAATGTCTCGAAATGGCCAGCAGGCGCTGTCTGCTCGCGGTCTGTGCGGGCCGCTCGTCCTCCTCGCCCTTCTTTCGTCCTCCCATCCCTCCCCTCCACTATGGCCTTCTCGGCACTTCTTTCTCCATCCGCCTCGCCCTGCCTTTTCGTATCGTGCCGTTCGCCCTCCATTTGGTAACCTCCATGGCTGTCCGCCTCCTTTTGGGTGGCGCTCTCGATACGGTTGCGTCAACCTCGACGTCGCTGTCGCCACCCCCTCCCCCTCTCCCCCTCCCCCTCTCCCTCTCCCTCTCCCTCTCCCTCTCCCTCTCCCTCTCCCTCTCCCTCTCCCTCTCCCTCTCCCTCTCCCGCTCCCTCTCCCTCTCCCTACAGGACAGGCTGGCATGCCTAGTCCAGGACGTGTCCGAGACATGTCCCATCTAGGCGCCCTACAAGAAAGCCGCCGTGAGGGCGGGCCGGAGTTGTGCGCGGGTCCGGAATACGCCGCGGATGCGCCCGAGTGGCGCGGGAGGGGAGCCGCGCCCCCCCCCGAGTGTTTCGTCTTTGTGTGGTCGCTGGAGTGATCTGAGGTTGTACGGACTTTGAAAGACCGATGGGAGCGGCGTGTGGATTTGAGGTTGTACGGACACACTGGCATGACGCGTGATTGTGATGAACTCCCCTCCCTCCACCCGCGACCCGGCAGCACACCCTGCACGCTCCCATCGGATGGGTTCCACCCCGCTGATCAGACAGGGCGCGGGGCGAGCCACATCATCACCGGCTCGCGGCAATAAGGACACTCTCGCATCAGCTCGGAGCATGGACCGCAAACGCACAAGTGGCTGCACGGCACCGCGAGGTGAGACTTCGGCCGCTCGAAGCATATGATGCACGACGTCTCTCCCCCCATCTGATCGATGTTTTTCCGTTCAATACGTCTTTTTACGAAGGGTATAAACCAAAGCGACTCAGCGCTGAGGCGTCCTAGAAGCGGGCGCCATCTGCAAGAGAAAATTTTGTTTCATCTGGTTCCAAATGCGTCGAGTTTTCAATTACATTTTGCGATCTGTGATCTGTAAAGAGTAAACATACTACCGGTACTACTGTTAACGAGATACTGAGGTCGGCCTTGGACCACTTTTTTCGATATTGGTGTATCTTTTCAGCACACCAGCTGACACCAGCAGCGCTTCGAGGACTGAGCAGTGACCGGAGTGACAACAGTGAGAGACTCAAAGCTCAGTGCGCACGCGCGGCCACCTCCACCCACTTGGGCTCCGCGCCGCGCTCGACGACGAGCGCGTGCTCTGCGAGGTTTACAGTCGGACAGACGTGGCGCGGGATGAGGAGCAGCGGCGTGCCGCGCGGCGGTGGCGGCTCGCTGCTCGCCATTGGCAGGTGCTCCTCGCTGGGACCCAGCGCCTCGAGCTGCGGCACCTCCAACACGCGCGCGACTGGGCTGCCGGCCTCGCAAGCGAGTGCCTTGGAGCCCGCGTCGAGCGTGACGACGCACGGCTGCCCCGGCGCGCTCCACGGGCGAGGGTGCGATACCACGCGCGATAGCACGAGCGCCGCGGGCAGGAGGCCCAGCGCCTCGCCGCCCTCCATCTCCTCCGACATGCTGTCGTGGAAGACGACCGTGCCCGGTGAGATGCGATGCGTCGGCGCCTCGTTGACTTTCTCGCCGTAGTAGCGCAGCGCCTCGAGGCAGGTGGGGGTGCCCGACGTGATCACCTCTTCCACGGCGATCCCGCGAGACCTCAGCGTGCCCACCAGCACGTCAAGGGAACCATAGACCTTGTCGGCCTCCGAGCGGCGCTTCTCGGCAGACTCGTCTGAGAGGTGGCCTTCATAGTAGTGCAGCCCACGGAAGCGAGCTCCAGCAGCCGTCGCGATGGCGGCAATGTCGTCGGTCGCCTCGAAGGGTACACCGGTGCGATCATAGCCGGGGTTGATGTCGATGAAGATGTCAAGAGAGCCGGGCAGGCGCGGCGCGGCAGCGGCGTCCTCGCAGAGCACCCCGAGCCGCACCTCCGGAAACTCATCGGCGAGGTCAGCGAGCTGCTTCAGGCTGGGGCCGATGAGCGGGTACGCCAGCAGCACGTCGCCGTCCGTTATGGCGCGCCCTCGCAGGACACCGCACATGAGGCGCGCCTCCCTCACAGTGGCGCACTTGAAGTGGCGAACCCCGGAGGCGACACACGCTTCGTAGACGGGCGCCATCTTGGTGGTCTTGAGGTGCGGGCGCCAGCGTGCGGCGTCACCACCGCAGTGTGCGAGCATCGTGGCGAGGTTGTGCTTCACCTGGTCCATAAACACCACGAGCTGAGGCGAGGGTATCTCGGCGCGGAGCGAGGCGGGTAGCAGCTCCTCGTACGTGCCGCGATCCAGCGCCCCGAAGGGCTCGGCTGACTGCATCGCCACCCGTACCCCCAAGGCATGTGGCGAGTACAGACACGCCTGCTATTCACAGCACAACGTCTCACTTGGCGGCTTCGGGCAGTGAAAAGCATCCCTTTTCCGGACGGACCCCCTGGTGTGAAAACGTGAGGCGTGGTCAACAACTCAGCGCTGAGGCGGCACCCGGAGCAGCACACGCTCACCTAGAATCCCTTTCTGGCCCTCTGCGCTCGCAGCGACTCGTTGCGCCGAGGCGGCTCGCTGCCCTGCGGGCCGCGATTGAGCAAGCGCCGCCGAGTGCCAAAAATCGTGCCGCGGCAGCTGGGGCAATCCGTGGCGATGTCGCATTGCCCTTGGCGCGTGACGTAGTCCGCCTGCCGCGGCTTGGTCTGAGCGAGGAGGCACGTGTAGTGGAAGATGTTGCGGCAGCACACGCTGTAGCCCCAGCCGTCGTCCGCCGTGTGGTCGCAAAAGAGAGCCCTCGTCAGCAAGCGCTCGTCGTCGACGTCGCTGCCCTCCAAGCAGATCGAGCAGCGCGCGCCCGCCTCTAGCCACGGCGCGAGCTGCGGCGGCGGTGGCGGCGGTGGCACTGGCGGCAGGTGCGCCGGCTGCGGCGAACCTGGCTCGGCCGTGCCACCAGCCACCTCCGCCTCCTCCGCCGTCGCTGCCACCTCCGCATCCTCCTCCCGCTGAAGCAGCCGCCGCCGCTTCGCCGCCCGCTGCTCGCGCTCATTCTCCCAGCTCGGCCACCTCTGCATCCGTCGAGCATGCCTCCACGGGCCGCTTGCGCTGCAAGCTGCGCTGGAGCTGCGAGCCAGCCGATGGCGCCGCCGGTGCAGCGGAAGCCGCGGCCGGCCCAGCCGCCGCCTCCGACTCCGCCTCCGACTCCTCCTCCTCCCTCTCCGACTCCTCCTCTCCCTCCGTCTCCGACTCCGCTTGAGCGCCGCGCTGCTTGCGCTGCTGGCGCTGCCACCGTTCGAAGGCTGTGCGCTGCGGGCCTGGTGGCGGGAGGCCACCGAGCCTCTGCCGGGTGGCTGCCATCGAGCGGGCGTAGAAGAGCGCCGCCTCCTCGGCGGTGGCGAACATGCCGAGGAAGGCCTTCCTGCCGCCAACCATCACCTGCAGCTGGTACAAGTCCGCGCACTTAATGATTTTCGACCGACCGCAGGGAAACGCAGGGGCGCCCCCCCCCGACCGAGCTGCGAAACAACGGCGTCCACACCGGCCGCCGCTCGAGAAGCCCCAAAATTTTCTTCGGCGCTGCGCGCCGTTGCAGTCGTAGCTGTAGTCGAGTGTAGGTACACGTATGTTGCAGCCCAGCTATCGTGCCGCAAAAAGGTCCATGTGGCTAGAAAAAATGCTGCCGGTCGCCTCGAAAGCGCCCGCCGGTGTGTGTCCAAAGATGTAGCGCTACAAGTTTTGGGGGACGCATCCGACACACGGGCAGGTTTTCGCGCTTCTATGCTGGCCAACGGTGATGATTACTCGCAGGCTGCGATCAGTCAGTCGAGACGGACAAAGAACTCGTAGGACGTAGCCCGTCGGTGTGTGTGTGACGACGTCGATCGAGCGGGGCGTGCGACCGTGCATTCGCGCGGTCTCTCGCCCTGTCGTGTGCGGGCCGATCTCGTCGTCGACTCTCGACTCTCGTGTGTGTGTGTCTGGTGTGTGTCTGGTGTGTGTCTGGTGTGTGTCTGGTGTGACGGCTTTATGTGCGTGTGTGTCTCAGGTGTCGGGTGTGCCATGACGCATGAGCATGTAAAGTTATGGGCGGGGACCCGCGGCATACCCATTGTAGAGCCGAGAGGTGTCTCCTTTCCATTTATTTTAAACCAAAACACACACAACTGTTCGACACAACTGTGACACCACAGACACAAGCTCACACACGTGGTCTCAGCGGGACGATCTTTCC
>NW_005196020.1:545928-558304 GCF_000372725.1 Emiliania huxleyi CCMP1516 | reverse complement strand
GCCCCCCTTTTTGTTCAGGGGGGAAAATTTCCCTTTAAACAAGCCCCGTTTCGATTCAGGGTTGGCCGGCGCACCAGACTGCGGGTGGTGGGGGCACACAGAGCTCCCTACAGCTGTGTACAGTCGCGTGCGTATGAGCTCACTAGCTAGAGCGAGCTCGCACTAGAGTCCGTCATCGCATTCGCCTTCCTGGGGCCCAGCGCTGGCTTCTGACTGCCGCCGCTGTCTCTCTCCCTTCTCGACTGCCTGTGCTTGTGCGTCGTGGGCCCCGGGGTTGTGCGTTTGTGGGAGGGCACAGCGTGGAGACACCAGCCTCGGGGCGGGAGCACCAGCCTCGCGTGCCGTGTGTGCAGAGCACCGCGTGAGCACTCGGCGCGACGAGTACGGGTGACTGCGGATGGGGAGATATGGGGAGATATGGGGAGATATGGGGAGATATGGGGAGATATGGGGAGATATGGGGAGATATGGGGAGATATGGGGAGATATGGGGAGATACGACTGCAGAGGAACGAGGCAGAAGACAGCGGAGTGCGTGTAGGGCGCGGGGCAGGAGGCACGAGATCTGGGGAGGGATGGGGAGAGATGGGGAGGGATTCCGCTTCTAGGGCGCGGGGCAGGTTGCTCATCGAGACGAGAGCGGTGCCGGCGAGGAGCATGGCCGACGTCTGCAGGCCGTACACGAGGGAGGCGCCTACACGACGCAGATCTGGGGAGATATGGGGAGATATGGGGAGATATACACGAGGGAGGCGCCTACACGCGATCTGGGGAGATATGGGGAGATCTGGGGATATATGGGGAGATATACACGAGGGAGGCGCCTACACGACGCAGATATGGGGAGATATGGGGAGATGTGGGGAGATACGAGGAGATATGGGGAGATATGGGGAGATATGGGGAGATGTGGGAAGATATGGGGAGATATACACGAGGGAGGCGCCTACACGACGCCAGGCGCGGCGCGTCTGCCGTTCTGTTGCGGCTAGGCCCGGCAGTGCACGGGGGGGAGGCGCCCAGGGCGCGCAGCCACCAGCGCTCAGCGGTGGCGGAGGGGGAGGCGAGCAGGCAGAGTGTGAGGAGTGCCGCGGCTGTGCAGCCGGCGGTGAGCGAGGCGTGCAGCCCGAGGCGGCGCACGAGGCGCCCCATGGCGAGCGACGTGAAGACGACCTGGCGGGTGGGTGGCGGCGGCGAGTGTGCGAGTGACCCGGCGCTCCCGCCGCGGCCGCTGCTCGAACCACTCTCAGAACCACTCTCAGAACCACTCTCGAATCACTCTCGCTGCTGACGTGCAGGATCTCCCCAGATCTCCCCAGATCTCCCCAGATCTCGCTGCTGACGTGCAGGATCGCGCGCAAGACCACGCGCAGGACCGCGGCGGAGCGACGCGAGCTTTTCTGCCCCCCCCCCCCCGGCTTGGGATGGCCGGGTGCACTACTCGGGCCATCTCGCGGCTGGCCGCGGGCGGGCCTCGCCTGCACGACCGCCCCGGCAGCGAGCGAGGTGCCGAGCTGCTCCTCAGTCAGCGCGAGCCCGCCGGCATAGCGAGACGCCATGCACCACAGCGGCACCAGGTCGAAGGCAGCAAACAGCGCACACCCGTGCGCCGCGCGCAGCACCATCACGAGAGGCAGCGGGTGAGAGCACAGCACAGCGCTGAGTGGAGGGCGGGCCGCGCCATCGGCGGCGCCGCCACTGCCGCCGCCGCCATTGTCGCCGCCGCCATTGTCGCCGCCGCCGCTGCCTTCTCCGCCGCCTTCGCCGCCGCCGCCCGGGTGTGTGGCGAGGCGCGTGCGAGCGCCGCCTCCGGCGTCCGCCTTGTTCGCCTTGCCGGCCGGCCCTTCTCTAGAGGAGTACGAAGAGGAAGCCGCTGCAGCAGAGAAAGAAGTAGAGGCTGCCCGGAGGGTTGAAGAGGAGGCCGCTGCGGCAGGAGAAGCTGCCCGGATCGCCGAAGAGGAAGCCGTTGCAGCAGAAGCAGAGGAAGAGGCTGCGCGCGGCTTCGTCTCCGGCAGCCAGGCCACGTTGACCGCGACGGCGGTGGCGCCGATCGCGCCGCCAACCAGGGAAGGCGGGAGGGCGGGGAAGCGCGGGCCGAGCGCAGCGTAGGTCCATCCTCCGATTGCTGGGCCGAGGAGGGCGACGACGGAGCCGGTGGCAAAGACGTACGACCAGACCACGGGCTGCATCGCCTCCCCCGCGCACTCCAGCACGCACAGCCCCATCAGCGTCACCCACCCGTTGAGAGCGCCGATCAGCAAAAACCGGACCGCGAGGGCGGCGGGCAGGCTGGTGGTCAGGCCAAAGCAGACGTTGCCGAGGGTGACGGCGACCATGCTCGCAATCATCGACGGTCGCCGGCCACAGCGGTCCGCCGCGTGGCCCCACAGGATCGAGGTGAAGAGCCGCCCGCAGAGCACGGCGGTGGGAAGCAGACCCGCGACAAAGCCCGCCGTGTCCGCGTCGGCGGCCCAGCCGCAGTCGACGGCGAGGAAGCCGGCGTACGAGAAGATGGAGCAGAGGGAATAGAAGTGGGCCGCGTTGGCCCACCCGATGGCGATGACGGGCTTCCACCCGAGCGTCGGCACGCGAGCCGAAGCGCGCGGCCGGAGGCACATTGCTGTGGAAGGATATGCACGCGTGACTACGCCAGGACCTCACAAGGGCCCGGCGCCCAACCGTGACTACGCAAGCTAAGACGACGATCCGGCGGAGGAGCGCTGCGCCGTCCTCGTCGGGCGGGCGGTCGAAGATGACGGCGCGGGTCGGGTCCGTCGGAAAGCGCTAAAAAGTCGTGCCGCGAAAGAATTTCCCCTGCCTAAGTGCTCCAAGTGCTTGGCCGCTGATCGTCCTTCCACTCCCATCCCTCCCTTGGGTTGTCTGTTTTCTTTCTTTCTTTTTTTCCAAGATCCTGCTCGTGCAGGTGGGGACCCTGTCCTCGTCCCATCCCTCGATAATCTACCGACTCCAAACACATAGGATTCCTACTTTCCTAGTCTAGACCGGACGCGGAACCATCCACATCATCACTGGCTCGCGGCAGTAAGGGCACTCTTGCATCAGCTCAGAGCATGGCCCGCAAGCACACAGGTGCCCGCACGGAACCGCAGCATGCGACTTGACTCTCGCGAAACACACGATGCACGTGGTCTCTCCCCCCATCGTGGACTCGGGGGCAGCCGGCCGCCCCGTGTCGAGGCCGGCGTCCGCTAGCGAGACGGCAGCAAGCGGCTCGGTGACTGGCAGATGCTGCTCCGCCGCCTCTCCCGCCTCTGGCCCGATCAAGCGCTCGATGGCGCCGACCCGCTCCTCGAGGCTACCCTCAGTCGCCGTGCCGAGGCTCGCCTCCAGCCGCTCGACACGCCGCGGCAAGTCCCCGCCGCCGCCGGTCGACTCGCTGCTCACCGCCTCCTCGCACCGCGACACCCGACGAGCCAGTGCCTCCTCCGCATCCACCTCTGACCGGCGCAGCGCCTCGGCCAGCTCCGCATCCTCGCGCAGCGCCGCCCGCTCTGCCGCACCCGCTAGCTCTGCCGCCTCCCGCTCCGCCCGCCTCGCCGACTCCTGCTCAGCAGCCAGCTGCGCCGCCCTCTCCTCCTGTGCGCGAACCTCTGCCGCAGCCTTCGCCCTCCGCTCCTCCTCGAGCGCGAAAGCAGACGGCGCCTTCTTGGCCTTATTGTTCTTCGCCTTGGCCTCCTTCTTGGCCGCCGTTGCCTCCGCCGCCTTTGCGCGCCGCCTCGCCTTCTCCTCCTCCGCCCTCCTATCCGCAGCCTCTCCTTCTCGCGCCGCGCCGCCTCTGCCTGAGCGGCCTTGCGCTCCGCCGCGGCCGCCCGCTGCTCCTCTCGCTGCGCCTCCTCCGCCGCAAGCCTCTCTGTCTTCCTCGCCCGCAGCGTCTCCTCTGCTGCCACGCGCTCAGCGGCCAGCTTCGCCTCCGCCTCCGCCGCAATCGCTCGCCTCTGCTCCTCCAGCGCCGCAGCGTCCGCTGCCCGGCGCGCCTCGTCCGCCGCTCGCTCTGCCTCGCGCTGTCGTGCTGCCCGCTCCCGCTCTCGCGCCGCCGCCGCCGCCTCCCGCTCGCGCTGCTCGCGCCGCCCCTTGACCTCGAGCGCCTTTTCGGCCGCCTTCTCCGCCGCCTGCGCCTCCCTCAGCGCCGCTGCGTGCTCTGTGAGAGCGCGCACGCACCCGGCCTGGTCTGTTTCAGGAGCACTGGCGGCGTCGGCAGTAGCTAGCACCTTGGCCGCCTCCTCGGCGATCTGCAGCGCCGTCATGCCGGCCGCAGAGCGAGCCTTTGCATCCGCGCCGGCCCGAAGCAAGCGGAGCACGACGGCGAGGTGGCCACTGTAGGCGGCGCCCATCAGCGCGGTGTAGCCTTTGATGTCCTGCAGGTTGACGTCAGCGCCGTGCCGAATCAGTGATTCGGAGGGGCGGCGGTACCATTGGAGAGGGGCTGGGGGCCGACGACGGGAGCGGCTCTGAGGGAGGGCCACGGGCCCGCCCCCCCACGCAGCGACGAGGCCCAGCCTCGGAGAGGAGGGGGGGAGAGAAGCCTCATGCCACGGCCCCTGGCACACGTTTTCACGAGAAGGGAGGAGGCGGGGAGGGCTAGCCAGCCAGGGCTGGAGGAGACGGGCCGGGGGGCGTATCAGAGGTGGCTCAGACTTGGGATGTCCGGGCGGTGGATATGACGGAGGAGGGGGGGGGGGCGCTGCCAACGGGGATCCGCCCTGCGTCGGATCTCGAACGGCTGACGGGTGACGAGGTGGTGGGGGCGCTGGGCACGGGACCGCCGGGTGCAACCTGTCCTATACGAGAGAGGAATCCCTGGGACCCTGGAGCGGCCGCACTCTGCTCGCTACCCCCCCTGCACAACTAAGCTCATGGCCGACCCCCCCCCCAGCAGCAGCGCTCTGCTGCTGGGGGGGTCGGACCCCCCCCCCCCCCCAAGCAGCAGCGCTCTGCTGCTGGGGGGGTCCGGACCCCCCCCCAGCAGGAGCGCTCTGCCTGTGGGGGGTGCTGGCATCTCTGTACAGACAGCAGCTGTAAGTAGCATGCGTTCCAGTGGCGAGAATTTATAGTCGGCATCAAAATCAGTGGTCTCACCGGCGGGCCCTCCTACTGCCAACCGGGAGGTGCGGGGCACGCCAGCCTCTCTTCTACGCCTCTCGTGCCTCGCGGCTCCTCTGCTTCAAGGAGGGAAGTAGATACGGCTCTCGCAGCCCATCGTACGCCGTGGCACAGCGGGGAGCACAGCGGGCTGTACAAGACATTGTTCCCTATCTTCGCATGCTCGTCGTTGGTGATATCCGCGCGAGGTCATACGCCACAGGCCAGCAATCACTCGATGATGAGACTACTGATGGAGGGGCGACGCTCTGACACCGAGTGTTGCTCGACACTGCGACACTGCCGAGTACCGCGCAGAGCTTTCTCGCGAGGTGTATTGGGCTCGAAGGCGCGGCGAACACAACCGCCTCGAGCGTACGAGTACCGCTTAAACACGAACCGAGGGCGGAGAGGGGGGGGCGGCGGCGAGGAGGCGGGAGAGCTGGGTCCAGTGCGCTCTGCTGCTGGGGGGGTCGGGACCCCCCCCCCAAGCAGGAGCGCTCTGCTGCTGGGGGGGTCGGGACCCCCCCCCCCCAGCAGGAGCGCTCTGCTGCTGGGGGGGTCAGACCCCCCCCCTAGCAGCAGGGATGAGCTTAGTTGTGCAGGGGGGGTAGCGAGCAGAGTGCGGCCGCTCCTGTCGTGTGGGTGAACCCTGCCCAGCCCCCCTCCGTGTCGCGATGCGCTCCCCGTAACCGTTCCCCTGTGTCCCTGATCGTCCTTACAAGATCCTGCTCGTGCAGGTGGGGACCCTGTCCTTCTCCCACCCCTCGTTTGGCGTGTCCGTTGTATTTATTTATTTGTTTATGGGCACGGGACTGCGACTGGCGCGCACTCGCACTAACACAGGTACACCACACGGGAGCCGCCTAAGCGACTCCCGCGAGGGCGGCGAGGCACGTAGCTCCGTGCACTCGCCCGCCCCCGCCCCACGGTGCGACCAACCATGCGCGACCTTTGTGCTAACATGTGAGTTCGGTCCGCCTCGCAACTGATCAGACCTGCTGCTGCACCGGCACCGACGCCTCACCTCCAGAGACGTCGCGCGCCTCCGCAGAGCTGCGGCTGCTCATCTTGGCGAACACACGGCTGAGGCCGCCAAAGCTGCGCTTCGCGAGGCTGGTGCTGCCCTCGGCGATGCTGTCCGAAAGGAGGTCCGCCTGCGACCGAGCGGGGCTCGCGCCGAGGCGCTTTGCCAGAAGCACGAGCGACACCTGCGAAGAGGGACACCCCTTGTCACGAAGCTCGATCACACACAACGAGCTGTGGCAGAGAGGGCACGCGCCTTGCGGTGGCGCCCTGGGAAGCACGAGTTTGCCAGGTCCTTGTAGAGTCCGCCGGCGATGAGCTCCTGCGGCGTTGGCAGGAGGCGTGTGGGGGGAGGGGAGGCGCGGGACGGGTCACTGTGTGACATTCGCTCCTGCGGCGTGACTTCAAACATTCTCGAGAACTGGCAGCCGCCGCGGTCCGGGTCGTTCTCGTGCGCCATGACGATCTTCAGCTTGTCTTCGCGCGCCTGCTTGACCTGCTCGGCCAGCCGCTCGCCGTCCTCCTCCAACCAGGTATTCTGATTGAGGTACAACAGCATGTGGGTCACATCGCCGGCCCCGCGGCGCGTTCGGCGTGCCAACACGCGAAGTGCCATGGAGGGGCGCACCGATGCAGAAGAGCCAATGTCCGCAACGGTAGAGACGGTGAGGCCGCGAAAGGCCGTGGCAAGCTCGCAAGCCAGCTCTGCGGCGCCCGGGTTGGCTGGCGAGGCCCAGAGCGTGGTATGTTTGGAAAAGGCAAGCGACTGGCTCTCGGGCTCGCCCGACACGCAGAGCGGGAGGGAGGTCTTGTTCAGATAGTTGGGCGAGCAGAGGAGCAGCGCCTGTGGTTCAGGTGGGGAACATCGGGAGATGGAGAGGACTGCGTAGCGGCCGGCTGTGGCCCGCGCGGCGCCTTGGCGATGATTTTGAGGGAGATGAGCCGGAACTCATCGATGCGGAACCAGATCGTGAGCGGCCAGTCCTTGTCAAAGACGTCGGGCTGCAGCTCCTCGGGGCACTCCGCGCGCAGCGCCTGGAGCGTCCCGCCGCCCTTTTCAGGGTCCGCTTCTTGGACGAGGACGATCGGCTTGCTCTGCTCGAGCGACGAGCGGATCTCGCGGAGGCAGTTCTGTAGCGTGGGAGGCGGGAGGTAGCGCCAGAGTGCGAACAAGACGCTGTGGGAGGGAGAGGTGCGCCTTGGAGCGGAAGTAGCCCCTCGAGAGGAAGAAGAGGATGGTTTGCGAGCGCCGGATGTACTCCTCGAGCGCCCCAATATCCTTTAGATCATCTACCTGTGAGAGCACACCGCGGTGCGTCAGAGGGGCTCTGTGTGCAGCTTAAGCAGCGCTGCTGAGCATGCGCGCGCGTCGAGAAAGATCTTGATATCCGGCAGTAGTTGCTGAAGCTCACCCTTGATGACCTTTACGGCGTCTTGCCCGGTCGACCTATTCGTTTGGGTAAGGGGCGGGGGTGACGCCGGCCGTTTTCTTTCCCTGTTCTCGCTCCGTGACTCACCAGATGTGGCTGATGAAGAGGTGCCACTTGAGGCCGAGCACGATGCTCAGCTCGGGAGGCTGCTTGGTCGAGACGAGACGGATCGTGGGGATCATGGCGACGCGGCGGGCGGCGACGATGGCGCCGATGAGGAAGAAGAGGAGCGTCACGCCGACGAGGACGAGCATCGAGTTGACGACGCCGTTCAGCTTGCCGAACCCGAGGATGGCGGCGGCCTCCGCTGTGCCGGGGTGCCGCTCCTCAATGCCGAGGAAAATGGTCGTCCAGTTGGCGCCGAGGAAGAGGAGGAGGAGCACGAGACCGGCCGCGACGGCTAGCACGTCGTCGCCGACCCGCTTGTACGGCCGCACGACGGCGAGCGCGACGGCGTAGCACGAGCAGATCAGGGTCGCTACCACCAGGCGAAGGAAGGCGCGCTCCTCCGGTATCAGCAGCACAAAGCCCGTCAGCACGAGCTTGCGCG
Source organism: Emiliania huxleyi CCMP1516 (assembly GCF_000372725.1). Classification (NCBI taxonomy): domain Eukaryota; phylum Haptophyta; order Isochrysidales; family Noelaerhabdaceae; genus Emiliania; species Emiliania huxleyi. Next base: position 550,198 of record NW_005196020.1, on the reverse strand, counting down.
CCAGCTCGACCGCCTCCCACCAGAAATAGGTCGTTTCGTACTCCCGGTGGAGGAAGGCGGTGGCCCGCGTCAGAGCATTCGGCGTCTTGGCCTGCAGCGGCTTGTAGCAGGCGGCGAGGAGCGCCGTGAAGAGGACCAGCGAACCGACGGGCCAGACGACGATGCAACCAATGGCGAGATTGGTGATGTCATCGTGCTGGTCGGAACCGCACTCAACGCTCGCGTCCTGCCGCATGTACTCGATCAGATCCAGCTCCTCGCCGGGCGGAGAGATGGTGTAGGCCTATCAGCAGCACGTTGCGAGGACTGAGGCAGGAGGGGTGTGCTGGAATTGTGGGCAACGGCAGTCGGCTGCGAGGCGCCTGGCACGACCAGGAGCGGAAGATGGAGGCGCTGATTGAGGGAACGAAGCAGAAGATGAGCACGAGGCCCGCCGGCGTGAGGTCGAGGAGGCCGAGGGCTGCCTCCGCGTACCACGATCTCTCGCGCGGAGCAGGGGCAGCACGCCAGCCGTGGAGCCGCAGGCTTATTCCCGCGATCATTAGCACCGCGATGAGGGCGACGGGGGAGAGCGCGATGGCGAGGAGCCGCTGATCGTAGCTGAGGCACTGCTCCGGCAGGAACAAGCCAGACCAGTCGATGGAGATCGCGTTGGCCAGCTTTTCGGTCCATCCCGTGTACTCCTCCGGCAGCCGCGCGGAGTAGGTGGAGGACAACACGGTGCTGATCTGGTAGAAGCCAAACAGGATCTTGAGCTTTGCCGTCATTCCGCCCCCGACGTAGTACTTGACGATGCGGTCTGCAAAGCGGAGGATAGGGCCGATGTAGGCCTTCTTCCGCCAGCCCGTCTCGCTGTAGGCCCACGCCGCGAGGCCGCAAGCGACGCAGAGGACGAAGACGATGCCGGCGATGAGTGCCGCCGACGCGCCGCGCGGAGCGCACTCCTTGCACTCGACGCCGTCGGCGAGGTAGTGGTTCTCCGCGGCACAGAGCTCGCACTCGGGGCCGGTGAAGCCAGGGGCACAATAGTCGGTCTCATAATAGTCTCCATCCACCGGGTCGCTGCCGGCACACCGCCTCTCACCGGCATTGCTGTCGCCCCCGAAGGACCGGCACTTTGTCAGTACTGCGCTAGAGAGGCTGGCGCGCCAGTAGCCGGGAGCGACGCCCAAAGTCGCGAGGGTGGTGTTGAAGGCGGCACAGTTGGCTTTCGGTGGGCAGGGGCGGCAGTAAGGAGTCCCAGAGGGAGGGTCAACGAGATAGAAGCCCTGAACCAGGCTGGCGGCCGGCGGCGGCGGCGGCGGCGGCTGGTAGAACCAGCTTTCAAACTCGTTGTTGAAGCCGCACGCACGGTACGAGTAGTGCAGGGTGGTCCCCTCCACGTATGCGGTCGGGTTGTACTCGGTGTTGCACGCGGCCTGGTCGACGTAGCACCACTCGTGCTCGCACCAGCCGGGGTAGCCGGTCGAGTTGCAGGACGGCTCCAGCCCGCTGTCGTGTCGGCCGCACGCGTGGAGGCCGTACGTGCCGGGGTACGCGAAGCTCACGCCGCCCACGACGACCTGAAGCTCGTCGCTCACGAGGCTGACGCCGGCCGGGTAGGCGGTGAGGCACGGGCAGTCGAGCGGCTGCGAGGGCGGCGGCAGCGGCGGACTAGGCGGCGAGGGCATTGGCGGCGGCGGCGGCGGCGGCAGACTGGACAAGCAGATGTCGCACTTGACGCTACCGCGCCCACTGCTCATTGGAAATGGGCACGGGACGCACTCACCATTGGGTTGTCGTGCGTATGTGCCCACCTCGCATTCAGAACACTTTGCTTGTCCTGGTTGGGGACTCGTGGTGCCGGAGGGGCAGAGACGGCACGATTCGATCGAGGTGGAGCGGGTTTCCGGGTTGTACTTGCCGGCGGGGCACGCATGCCGGACCATGCTCCCATCCTCCACCTCGCAGTAGCCGCCCGGCGGGCACTCCTCACAGGCCGAGCTTCCGGAACTCGCCGAGTAGGTTCCGTCAGGGCAGACGGTGCAGTTTGGCTGCCCGCGCTCCGACTGATACTGTCCACGCGGGCACCTGAGGCAATCCTCGGGCCTGGACGCTCCCAGCAGCGGCATGTAAGTTCCATTGCCGCAAGGAGACGGGATCACGGTCCTCTCCCCGCAGTAATGGCCGAAGGGACAGATGCCGCTGCAGGTGCCCGTCTCCAGGTTACTGGCGTCGCCGTAGTGCCGCTCAGGACAGGCGTTGCAGCCGAGCACGTCGCCCTTGAACGCGCCACGAGTGGGCATCCATTCGCCGAGCGGGCAGGGGAACCAGCTTAGTTGGGAGACGGCCATGATGGTGATTCCGTCGCCGGCGACGTTGCTCACAAATTGGGAGTCACGAAATAAACCCGGCGCGGAGGTGGGGCCGCTGTAGTAGAATGCCGAGGCTGAGGCCGCCCGGTTTTCGCTCACGTTCGACCTCACGAGGGTTGCGATGCTCGTGCTGCTATCGAATCTGGCTCCTCCGCCCGTGTTCGCGGCCGTGCTGTTGCTCACAGCACTGTCAGTCAGCGAAAGCGCACCGCTTGCGGCCATGTCGATGCCGCCGCCGTCTGCACCGGCGGTGCAGTCGACGATAGACGAGCTGCCCAGCGCAAGCGCACCGCCATGCCGGGTTGAAATGCCGCCACCGTCGCCCTCGGCGCGGCAGCCAGAGAGGCTCGACCTCTCGAGCTCGACGTCTCCGCTGTCGACCATGCCGATGCCGCCGCCATCTCCACCGGACACGGAATCCTTGATGTTCGTGTCGGCCAGCTTGAGGGAGCCCGCACCGGACCCTTGGATGGCGCCGCCGCCGATCTCGGAGTGGCCATTGACGAGCGTCAGCCCTTGGAGGGTCAGGCTGCACCCGCCGGAGAGGGAAAAGATTCGCGACCGACCCTGGCCGTCGATAGTCGCGCCGACTCCTTCGCTGCGAACAACGAGTGAGATCTGGCCGCTGCATTCCAGCGATGAGTCGAGCACCACCTCCGCAGCACGGCGGCCAGTACCTGACTCTGGCGAGAGCGGCGGCAGCGGCGGAGGGGGCGATACCGGCGGTTGCGGGGGCAAAAGCGGCGGCAGCGGAGGCGGCGGCGACGAGGACTCCGGCAGCTGGATGTCAAAACAAATGTTTGGCCCTATGCTGCTCCAGCATCGACCAGATCCGAAGTTGCATTCTGTACACCAAAAGCAGCAGCTCGATCTTTGACATTCCGTCTGGCCGATGGCAGTAGCATCCATTCCTTGCTCACAGTACTCCTCTCCGTTGGGCGGCGGCGGCGGTACGGAGGGCGGCGTCGGTACGGAGGGCGGCGACGGCGAGAAAGGCGGCGACAGTGGACGCACCTCAAAAGGGGAAGACGTCTGCTCGAGGCAGCTGCGAGCCTGGGCTTCGGTATGCACGCAGGCAAAGGTGAGGCCCTCCTGCCCGAGGCCCGACCAAGTAGCTCCGTTCCAGCCGTCGCCGTACGAGTCCTTCATGTCGAGCTCGCACTCGACGCCGGGCGAGAGGGCGACGGTGTACTCGGTCTGGAAGAAGCCTACGTCGTTGTGGGAGTAGACCGCCGATGACTTGACCACCGCTCCGCCGCAGCGGAGGTCCCAGCTCACCTCTGCTGGGTACATTCCCGGCGTCGTGGTGATGGAGAACAAAGCGGACGGGCTCGACGGCGGCGAGGGGGGCGAAGGCGGTGAGGGCGGCGACGGCGGCGACGGCAACGAGGGGGGCGAAGGCGGTGAGGGCGGCGGCAATGGCGTCGCTCCCAGAATGATGTGGGCGCCAGGGGCGACGAGGATGTACGCCTCCTGGCCCTCACTCACAGCCTTGTCAATCAAGGAGCGAAGCTCATTCTCTGTCGCTGCGGACACCTCGTTGGGCCGGAGCGGCGGCAGTGGTTGGAGCGGCGGGCGGCGCGGCGGCGGCGGCGGCGGCGTCGGCGGCGGCGTCGTCGGCGGCGGCGGCGGCGTCGTCGGCGGCGGCGGCGGCGGCGGCGGCGAGGGCGGTGACGACGGCGGCGAGGGTGGTGGCGGTGACGGCGGCGACGGTGACGGCGGTGACGGCAGCGACGGCGGCGACGGCGGCATGGAGGGAGGCGGAGGCGCGGAGGGAGGCAGCGGCGGCACGGAGGGCGGCGAGGGCGGCGACGGCGGCTGCGCAGCCCAGCACACCTGGAAGGGGAGGGGCATCGGGGCTGGGCACCCGGGCTGGGTGAGCGCGAGAGCTGAGGATGCAGGGAGGGGAGCGCGCG
>NW_005196020.1:540184-545466 GCF_000372725.1 Emiliania huxleyi CCMP1516 | reverse complement strand
GGGGGGGGGGGGGGTCGCGAGAGCTGAGGAGAGGGCAGTGTGCGGAGAGCCCGAGACGCAGAGAGGAGAGCGCGCGCCTTCCAGCCTGACTCGGTGACCTCATCGTCAGAGACCCACGTCATGGTCCCATCCGACGGCACGATCCCGGCCGGGCCCGAGGTGCCGCAGTACTTCACGCCGTTGACGACGAGGTAGTCGTAGCATTCATTTGTGGGGTCGCCGTCGCCGTCGTAGTCCCAGTAGTCTTCGTCTTCCTCCACGTCAAAGGCGATCACGTCCAGCGCGGCGGGCGGCAGGCCAGTGATGGTGCAGCCCTCGAAGTTCGGGTAGTCGTTCGGGTAGTTGGGCGAGGTGGCGCACGAGCCGCCGTCGGTGATCAAGCACAAACCGGTGGCGCAGACGTCACCGAGCGGGCATGGCATGGCCGCCGGGATAAAGAAGAGCAGGAGCCAAGAGACCACCAACCGACCACCCGCCTTGTTGACCCGCTGCCCGGAGGCTGCGCCAAAGCGCCGCGCGCACATGCCCAGCAGCCCGCCGCCGCTGGCTGCGCCGAAGCGCCGCGCCCGCATGCCGAGCAGTCCGATTGCGCCGAAGCGCCGCGCCCACTTGAGCCCGCCGTCAGCTGCGAGGAGGCGGAGCCGCAGCAACCCACTGCCGCAGGCTGCGAGTAGGAGCAGCAGCGTCGGCGCAGACGTGCTGCACCACCAGGCGAGGGGAGTGTGCCAAACGGCGGTGCTGCCGCCGGCCGGGGTCAGGACCCCGTCCTTCTCCGCGTTCTTCGAGCGCTTCTGCCCCTCAACCTTGATTGGGCCGACCTTGCTGGCCGAGGAGCCACCCGACCGAAGCTGGCAGAGGAGTGCGAGGCACCGCAGCACCAGACGGGACCAGGGAGCGCCGGCCGTGTCGGTGTCGGCCGTCTCGCTCTCGGTCTGTCGCGCGCGAGGTCAGGCACGCAGGTCAGGCACGCAGAGCAGGCAGGGCGGGCCGCGCGGGAAGGGCGACCACGCAATGTGGCGGCGTGGCGAAGTGCAGGAGACGGGGAGGCGGCGAATCAGGTGGGCAGGGCCAGAGGAGTGCAGTGAGCAAACGCGGTGATTTGACGTGGAGAGTGCAGGATCAAAGCGCGCCTGCTCCGCCCCCTCCAGCTCGCCCTGCTCGGCCTCGAGCAGAGACCGCTTGCCTGCCCACGACTTTCCCAGCGCCTCGCCGGCGCGGCAGGTGCCAGAGTGGGCGCACAGCGGCGCCGCCAACGGGAGGAGGAGCTTGCCGACGCCTAAGCCCTCGAGCAAGTCGGCGTGCGACGCGAAGGCGTTTAGCTCGTGCCGCCCGCTCGAGACGGCCGCTTGACCAGCGAGTTCAACGCTCACCGGATAGCGACTGGTCGTCAAGTTGGCCGCCTCTGTCGAGTGCCGTTCGAGGTTGAAGTGCTTGACCGCGTCAGTACCGGGGGCGGCGCCGATGACCTCGATGACCGTCGCCTCAAGGGTCTCGCGAGGGATGGTCACCGCATCCGGCGGTTTAATGACAGACTCGCGAGTTGGGAATCGAGAGGCGTCCGTCGATCTGTCGACCGCCCGCCGCCCGCCCGATCCGGCGTGCACGCAGGAGACAGGAGGACGAGAGGCACCGACGCGGGAGGCTGCCGTGCTGTTAACGACAATCGCGAGGATGTAGATCATCATTTAAGAGCAATGGCGGCGGGTCGGGGGGGGACGGTGGTCAGACGGACCGGGAGGCTCGCCGAGGTCGCGGACCCGCGCACGGGGAAGCTTCACGGGTTCGAGCCGTCAAACATTGAGCAGCGGAGGTGTGCCGAGGGGGACCGGGAGGCGGTAAGCCGTCGTCGCCCGGCGCTGCATGCAGCACCGTGGCGATGGCGCTAAGAGGTTCCTCTTTTCCGCGCCCCCCCCCCCAAGGCGCGCGATACACACCCCGCAAATTCTTTGAGAGCGCCTTCGTTGTTAATAGTACAAACCCGATTGTCTCTTTTCTTTCTTTCTACTCGTCCCATCCCTCGATAATCTACCGACTCCAAACACATAGGATTCCTACTTTCCTAGTCTAGACCGGACGCGGAACCATCCACATCATCACTGGCTCGCGGCAATAAGGGCACTCTCGCATCAGCTCAGAGCACGGCCCGCAAGCACACAGGTGCCCGCACGGAACCGCAGCATGCGACTTGACTCTCGCGAAACACACGATGCACGTGGTCTCTCCCCCCATCGTGGACTCGGGGGCAGCCGGCCGCCCCGTGTCGAGGCCGGCGTCGGCTAGTGAGACGGCAGCAAGCGGCTCGGTGACTGGCAGATGCTGCTCCGCCGCCTCTCCCGCCTCTGGCCCGATCAAGCGCTCGATGGCGCCGACCCGCTCCTCGAGGCTACCCTCGGTCGCCGTGCCGAAGCTCGCCTCCAGCCGCTCGACACGCCGCGGCAAGTCCCCGCCGCCGCCGGTCGACTCGCTGCTCACCGCCTCCTCGCACCGCGACACCCGACGAGCCAGTGCCTCCTCCGCATCCACCTCTGACCGGCGCAACGCCTCTGCCAGCTCCGCATCCTCGCGCAGCGCCGCCCGCTCTGCCGCACCCGCGAGCTCTGCCGCCTCCCGCTCCGCCCGCCTCGCCGACTCCTGCTCAGCAGCCAGCTGCGCCGCCCTCTCCTCCTGCGCGCGAACCTCTGCCGCAGCCTTCGCCCTCCGCTCCTCCTCGAGCGCGAAAGCAGACGGCGCCTTCTTGGCCTTATTGTTCTTCGCCTTGGCCTCCTTCTTGGCCGCCGTTGCCTCCGCCGCCTTTGCGCGCCGCCTCGCCTTCTCCTCCTCCGCCCTCCTATCCGCAGCCTCCTTCTCGCGCCGCGCCGCCTCTGCCTGAGCGGCCTTGCGCTCCGCCGCGGCCGCCCGCTGCTCTTCTCGCTGTGCCTCCTCCGCCGCAAGCCTCTCTGTCTTCCTCGCCCGCAGCGTCTCCTCTGCTGCCGCGCGCTCAGCGGCCAGCTTCGCCTCCGCCTCCGCCGCAATGGCTCGCCTCTGCTCCTCCAGCGCCGCAGCGTCCGCTGCCCGGCGCGCCTCGTCCGCCGCTCGCTCTGCCTCGCGCTGTCGTGCTGCCCGCTCCCGCTCTCGCGCCGCCGCCGCCGCCTCCCGCTCGCGCTGCTCGCGCCGCCCCTTGACCTCGAGCGCCTTTTCGGCCGCCTTCTCCGCCGCCTGCGCCTCCCTCAGCGCCGCTGCGTGCTCTGTGAGAGCGCGCACGCACCCGGCCTGGTCTGTTTCAGGAGCACTGGCGGCGTCGGCAGTAGCTAGCACCTTGGCCGCCCCCTCCTTGGCGATCTGCAGCGCCGTCATGCCGGCCGCAGAGCGAGCCTTTGCATCCGCGCCGGCCCGAAGCAGGCGGAGCACGACGGCGGGGCAGCCGCTGTAGGCGGCGCGCATCAGCGCGGTGCCGCCGTTGATGTCCTTCAGGTTGACGTCAGCGCCGTGCTGAAGCAGCAGGTCGAACACCCGCTCGTGGCGTTTGTCGGCGGCGAGCATCAGCGCGGTGCCGCCGTTGATGTCCTTCAGGTTGACCTCCGCGCCGTGCTGCAGCAGCAACTCGACCACCCGCTCGTGGCCGTAGGAGGCGGCGAGCATCAGCGCGGTCCAGCCGTTGCTGCTCTGCATGTTGAGCTCCGCGCCGTGCCGCAGCAGCAGCTCGACCACCCGCTCGTGGCCGTTGGCGGCGGCGTCCATCAGCGCGGTGCGGCCGTCGCTGCTCTGCATGTTGAGCTCCGCGCCGTGCCGCAGCAGCAGCTCGACCACCCGCGCTTGGCCTTTGTTTGCGGCGCCCATCAGCAGCGTGATGCTGCTCACATTATGGGCTCCTTCGTATGTCGCGTCGGCCCGCCCGCCGCCATCAAGCCACGCCAGCACCGCCTCCTCCTCGCCACGCTCCACCGCTAGCACGACCGCGTCGGAGCAGCTCAGGCCAGCGCCACGGCGAAGCATCTCGACGCTCGAGGGAGTCGCTTAGGAGACTCCAAGAGAAGATGGGCGATGCAAGTGTTGCGCGCCAGTTAGCGAAAATTCTTTAATTGCGTGGGCTCGGGCGCCGTTCCGAGCTAATTGTCCCAACCAAATGTCCCAAGCGCTGTTGCTGAATCGCGTGCTGCCCAGGCGCGGCGGGAGCGGACGACTGAAGCGCGTGGAGTCGGCGCCGTCGCTCCTCACGCCGGTTTGGGAGCCGGAGCACGGGGAGGAGGCGGAGGAGCCTCCGCCGGCGATGCCGTCTCGCGGCTCGCTGCCGACGTACAGCGCTAGCTCGCTCGACCTGCCGATGCTGCACAGGGAGTGCAAGAGCGACGAGGGAGCTCTCCAACCCAGGCAGCGCCGAAGCACCCTATGGCAGTCTGCAGCGCGGGGTGAGAGCGACACGCGGCTTTGCGTGCCGCCCCCGTGTAGGTGGGGCAGCGAGCACCTCTTCCGGAACCTGCTGCCGCCTCGATGGGCGCAGCTCTTGGGGAGGCTGGGGCAGGCTGCCGATGCGTCGCAGGCCCACACACACACTCACACCGCTCACCCACGCGCACCGGGCCTTGCACTTCTAATTGCCGTGGGGCTCCTGTCGTCTAGACGTGGAGTCGCGAGGGATGCCCAGCCTCTTCCCCCACCGCCTTGCGTGTGTGTGGAGAAGTGCACCTCACCTCACCTTTCCTCAGGCCCTCGGAATGCCTGTGTGTGTGTGTGCGTGTGCGTGCGTGTGTGTGTGTGTGTGTGTGTGTCTGTGTCTGTGTGTGTGTGTGTGTGTGTGTGTGTGTGTGTGTGTGTGTGTGTGTGTGTGTGTGTGTCTGTGTGTGTACCTCACCTCACCTCTCCTTAGGCCCTCGGTATGCTCGAGCTCGTGGCTGCAGCCAGCGAGCGGCTGCAGAGCGACCCGCTCCCCCTCGAGGTGGGAGAGGACAATCACCCCCGCCCACCGGCTCTCTCCTCCCCATCGCCGCCCACCCGCGCCGCGCTCTCCTTCTCCTTCTCCGCCACTCTCACGGCTGCGCCCGCCTCACACTCTGGCACTTGGAGAAGGAGCCACCGGCTGGTCTTCCTGCAGAATCGTCTGTGGTTCAAAGGGCGTCACCAATGCCCCCCCCCCGTGCTATTATTCTAAAGCTATTCCAGTTATTGCCCCGCCCACCCGCCCACCCGCCCACCCTCGCCTCCCTCCACTCCTCCGCCCCTCCGCCCCTCCCCTCCCCCTCCCTCCTTCCCTCTCTCCCTCCCCCCCCGCCCCCCCCTTCCCTCCCTCTCCCTCCTCTCTCTCCCTC
>NW_005196020.1:530899-540084 GCF_000372725.1 Emiliania huxleyi CCMP1516 | reverse complement strand
CGCAGCAGCAGCCAGCAGCAGCAGCAGCAGCAGCCAGCAGCCAGCGCAGCAGACAGCAGCAGCAGCAGCAGCAGCAGCAGCAGCAGCAGCCGCAGCGTCGGTTTCTCGCAGCGAGCGGAGCACCAGCCTAATGAGACCCGCGGCTGACCAGCGCGCCTCTCCCCCCCTCCCCAGCTGAAGCGCGAGCTGAGCAGCGGCCGCCGCTTCCGCGTGGTCGAGGGCGTGGACCTCTGCGGGCAGAGGAACACGAGATATGGGGAGATATGGGGAGATATGGGGAGATATGGTCGAGGGCGTGGCGCTCTGCGGGCAGAGGAGCACAGCACGCGCGCGCTAGTCTTGGTCAGTGAAGTAGTCGACGACGCGGCTCACCCCGTGAGGTGAGGCCTCTAGAAGCGGAATCTCTCCCCATATCTCCCCAGATCTCGGGCCCTGGAAGCGGAATACGTATTCGTGTCTCCCAACCAGCGCCCGAGAGGACACGCACTCCGCCGTCTTCACCCGTATTCAGCTGTGTGCAGCTGTCTTCCTGTCCGTTGTCTTCACGCGGTGCTCTGAAGACGCTGCATACCACCGTCTTCCCGCCCTCATGTTGGCGTCTTCAGCACGTAGGCTTGAGACGGTGCAGGAACTACTCGCTCAAGTTTGTGCACGGCCACGGCGTGCGCGCGACGAAGCCTCTCGACACGATGCAGTGAGTCCTGTCTCCCCGCTGTGTCTCCCCGCATCTCCCCAGATCTCCCCGCATCTCCCCACATCTCCCCACATCTCCCCAGATCTCCGAGAGCTCGACACGACTCCTCGCCTCTCCTCACTTCACGCCTCTCCTCTCCTCTCCTCGCGTCACCCCGCCCCACCCAAGCCCACCCCACCTCCCCTCCCCTCCACCCCACCTCACCTCTCCACCTCAGGTGCCTTCACCTCATCACCTCCTTCGTCGGCGAGGTGTGAACGGCGTCTCTTCATACCTCCAGCTGTGAACAGGTGCCTTCACCTCATCACCTCCTTCGTCGGCGAGGTGTGCCCCTCTCCCTCTCCACCCACGCACGCAACCGCGCGATGCCCCCTCCCCCGCCTCCTCCCGCCTCCTCCCGCCTCCTCCCGCCTCCTCCCGCCTCCTCCCGCCTCCTCCCGCCTCCCCCGCCTCCCCCGCCTCCCCCGCCTCCACCGCCTCCACCGCCTCCACCGCCACCGCCACCGCCACCGCCACCGCCTCCACCGCCACCGCCTCCACCGCCACCGCCGCCACCGCCACCGCCTCCACCGCCACCGCCTCCACCGCCACCGCCTCCACCGCCACCACCGCCACCGCCTCCACCGCCACCGCCTCCACCGCCACCACCGCCACCACCGCCACCGCCTCCACCGCCACCGCCTCCACCGCCACCGCCTCCACCGCCTCCACCGCCACCACCGCCACCGCCACCACCGCCACCGCCACCGCCTCCACCGCCTCCACCGCCACCGCCTCCCGTTCGGCCGCAGGTCTTTGCGCATCCGACTTTCGTGTGCGTCGTCATGCGGTGTGTGGGGGGGGGGGGGGGGGGGCACGACGGCGGACAAAGAGCTCGCAAGACCTCACGCCACGAGAGCGGGGAGTAGGTGGGGGATGCACGAGGTCGATGGATCCCACCAGCTCGCCGCGGTCATCGCCGAGGCGGTGCGGCTGCTGCGCAAGCTCCGCCATCTCTCCGCCATCTCTCCTCCATCTCTCCGCCATATCTCCGCCATATCTCCGCCATATCTCCCCACACCACAGGTGCGGCTGCTGCGCGAGCTCCTGCCGTCCGGCGGGCAGTCTCGCTACCTCCGCCTCTCCTCCAGCGTGCTGCAGCGTCTCCTCCTGCGGATGGCGTGCCTCGACTCTCACTTGGGCGATAGCCTCTGGCTGCCATAGCAGCGGCCAAGCGTTTTTGAGCTCGCGTGAGACAGCTTAGTCAGTAAGTAGAGAAGAGAACTCTCAGTGCACATGCTTGTACTCTCTAGCCGTACAAGTGAGAGACTCCCTTTTCTCCTAGTAAGCTAAAAGTACGTACAGGTGAGAGAGAGTACGTACAAGTGAGAGTACGGTTTCCGTAGTACGGACTACGGTACACCAAATTAAAGAGGTGCAAAGCGCTGTAAGTGTAACGCTCTCTGAGCGTTACAGCTTACACGCGTTACACGGCCGTTAGCACAGACACGTGTGCGCACAGCGACCGAGCGTCGGCCCTCCGCTCTCCGGGGCTCCGCCCTCAATCGGGGAACGGTCCGCGCCGCCCGTCCCCGGGAACTACACTGGAGAGATCTTCCGGACAGGAACGGCGCAGCCACCAGAGACAGTACCAGACGAACTATCACGACACACGGCAGCAGGGGGGACGCAGCTGGATGGAAGTGACGACGAGAGCGGGGACGACTTTGACAGCGTCGCGGCGCGGTGTAACTTCGACTGGCCTGCAGCATCGAATGAGCCGAAACGAGGCACGAGGGCGACGCACTTCGTACGCTACGAGGAGATACAATTAGGCAAGGCAGCTGCGCAGGTGATGGTCCTGTTTGCAGAGAGGGGAGTCAAGGAAGGCCAAGAAATCACATGGTCATATGGGGACTCATACAGGAGCCACCGCAAGGAGATGGGATACAGGGCGGGGACCAGGGCGGATCCGAACGCAATAACACCCCAGCAAGCGCGGACGGCATTCGCGAGATACTGCAAAAAGATAGACGTGACGAAGGAGGAGCTAGCGTGGAACTTTGGATGCATATCGGCAAGCCAAAATAACGAGCAGGAGGCTGTCCTGGTGCGTGAGCTAATCCTGAGCAACAATAAGCGACTGTACCACGGAGCACAGAGCGCAGCAGACAGGACGGCGGCGACGGCGGACATGGCAGAGACGAGTGTGAAACAAAGGGCGGCGGGCATGGAGGGCGGTAGCGACGGGGATGGAGACGGTGACGGTGGCGAGGGAGAGGAAGGGGGTCCATTAACACCAGACAGCGAGAGGGGCAGGGAGGAAAGGGGGAGAGAGGAAGCCAACGCGACGTGCGCAGAGGATGAGGATATAAACTGGGACGACGCAGCGGAGGGGATAGGCGAGGGAATCGAGGGACCGGAGGGCTTTCGCGACAGCGACGATGACGACGAAGAAAGGGGAGGGGACGGAGGGGCGACACGCAGGAGGAGCGAAATCGCTAACGGCCCGAGCAGAGAGGGCGACGGCGGGGCACGAGGGAACAACGGAGACGCTACCGATGACGCGAACCGAGGCACGGACGCCGGCGGGGACGGGGAGGGCGACAGCGACGTCGAGGTTGACGCAACCGTATCGAGAGCGCCACCCAAAAAGGGGCGGACAGCCATGGAGATCACCGAATGGAGGGCGAACGGCACGATGCGAAAAGGCAGGGCGAGGCGGATGGAGAAAGAAGTGCCGAGAAGGCCATGGTGGAGGGGAGGGACGGGAGGACGAAAGAAGGGCGAGGAGGACGAGCGGCCCTCACAGACCGCGAGCAGACAGCGCCTGCTGGCCATTTCGAGACATTCGCCAAGAACGCTAGCTACATGGGAGGGCTTCGTGAAGGATGGATTGAAAAACATTCGAACAAAGAAGAGGCGACGGGAGGAACCGGCGGAGGATGCAGTGACGTGAGACACACACACACACACACACACACACACACACACACACACACACACACACACACACATGAGAAGTAGAGCGAGTCGATGACGGTCCACCGCTCGAAGCAGCCCAGAATACACTCCAGATCAGCATCGGGGCACCGTTCTGTGACAGTCTGCAAGTCACAGGGCTTTTGGACGGTGGCGCCGACGTGGTAGAAGAGAATGCCGACAGAGAGGTAGATGGCAATGATAAGGGCCTTCCAGAGCTTGGCAATGGGACTCTTGCTGACGCGTGCAGCCACAGGACCGATCCACAGCGGAAGCATTGCCATCGCGACGCGGTCTGGTGCACGCGGTCTGGTGCAGCACGTTACACGCGAGAGGACGGCTCGTTGTAACCGTCGCGGGGGTCGGATGGGCTCTCGCAAAAAGGCTCTCGCACACGCACGATTCACACGGCAGACAAGGCGCAGACGACGGCTTCCTTAGGAGCCATCGTCCTCGCCACAAGAGCCGGCGTCCGAATGAATGCCCCTCCTCCGACACCCGCCCCACCCCACCAACCCCACCCAGGAGGCCCCTAGCGCAGTGGCGCCCGCCCTACGTCTCCCCCTCCTCCCCAGAGGCAGCGAGTAGGCAGCGAGAGGAGGTCTCGAGCGCCTATGTGTCAGTGTGCGAAGGGCGGTGGCCAATGCGCGGGCGAGGGGAGGGCGGGGCGGGGCGGGGCGGCTGTCTGGCGAACGCCTGATGCCATGCTTTGCGCTGGTCTATGAGAGGTTGAGGTGCGAGTCCTGGAGGCCCCGGGGATGGGGGGGAGACTACCCGCGGGCCTAGAAGGCCCGCGCGCATTTTTCACAGCCTTTGTTGTTGAGAAGAAAATACGTCCTCTCGCGCTGTTCACAACCTTGTTATGAGAAGAAAATACGTCCTATGGCGCTGTGCGCTGGTCTGTGAGAGGTTGAGGTGCGAGCCCTGGAGGCCCTGGGGATGGGGTGAGACTACCCGCGGGCCTATTCACACCGAGCAGCGAGCGGCGCTTTACTGCCCCCACAGTAGCAAGGCCGCCGGCAGCGCTGGCCACCAGCAGCGCTGGCTTCACCCGAGCACCTGCCTGCTGTGGCCAGAGAGATGTCGGAGCCGGCTGACGCACCGTTCGATGACGCACCGATCGACGACGAGCCTCCCCAAGAACGTCCGGCCGGCGAGAGCTTCCAGTGTGCGGTGTGCTGGGATGACACCTCGGCCGCCGGCGAGGCACGGCTGCCGTGCTGCGTTATCCCGGCAGCCTCTTCGACCCGTTACTGCCACTCATGCATCGCTGTGATCTGCGCGTCCGCACCCGGCAACGTCGGCCGCTGCCCGAACTGCCGGTCCTACCTGAGAATCGGCGCCGGGTGACGGAGGCGGCCGTGAGGCGTCGCGCGACGCCGACGCATCACCGTTGGCTGTTGTAGGCGCGGGCGGCGCCATCGAGGAGGCTGACGCGGTGGACACGTGCACGCTGTGCCAGCAGGTGCGCGTCATCGTCGAGATGCGGGGCAGAGGCCGCTAGCCCTAACCCTAACCCTAACCCTAGGTGCGCGTCATCGTCGAGACGCGGGGCGGAGGCCCCTAGAAGCGGAATGCGTGTTCATGTATCCCAACCAGCACTCGAGAGGACACGCACTCAGCCGTATTCGACCGTACTCCGCTGTGTTCACTGTATTCTTCTCCGTTGTCTTCACGCGGTGCTCTGAAGACGCTGCACAGTACCGTCTTCCCGCCCTCATGTTGGCGTATTCAACACGTAGGCGGAGGCCGGCTCAAGCTCTGTGGGGCTTGCTCGATGGGCCAGCGCCACACCCTGCGGTATGAGTGCGAGCAGTGCCGCCGCTTCCAGCGCATCCCCCACCCAATGTACCGCTACCAGCCGACGCCGCAGCAGTTCGGCGACGTGTCGTGGGCGTGCCACCAGCGCTGCCGTGCCCAGACGCACTGGCGCGTCCACCCCGAGGACGTCCTCCACCTGTGAACAGCGTTTCTTCACACCTACTGCTGTGAACAGGCGCGTCCACCCCGAGGACGTCCTTGCGGTCCCCGCTGACGATGCGCCCGAGGGCTGGGGAATGCGCGAGGCGTGGTTCGACGCCGTGCGCGAGCAGCGGCGGCGAGAGGGGCGGGTGAGGCCGCGCACTGCAAACCCAGTGTGAGGAGTGGGGGAGCTGGGACAGGGCATGTAAAGTACGCCTCTGATCTGTCATGGTCTAGTGGCCGAGAGGATCCTCCCTTAGGCAACGATGGCGGGTCGGGAGAGGCCCGAATTCTCAGCCCGCCACTTACTGTCAGCCTCTCTGACTGCCCAGGCGGCCCGGCCGAGGCTGGACGCGCAGCACCAGCCGATCGAGGCCGGCCGCGAGCTGCGTCTCCCCATATCTCCCCATGTCTCCCCATATCTCCCCATATCTCCCCATAGGCCGGCCGCGAGCTGCGGCTCCTTCTCATCGCCGCCGCCTTCCTGGCGGCCGCGGCCTTCGACCTGTCTACGCTGCCCCCGTGGGCGCGGTGGGCGGGCCTCGCCGTCGCGGGCGTGTACAGCTGGCGGCGCGTCTATGTCGCGAACGGGCGCGTTCTCAAC
Organism: Emiliania huxleyi CCMP1516; assembly: GCF_000372725.1. Lineage (NCBI taxonomy): Eukaryota > Haptophyta > Isochrysidales > Noelaerhabdaceae > Emiliania > Emiliania huxleyi. The sequence goes on along the minus strand of NW_005196020.1, from coordinate 533,863 downwards.
CCGCCGGCTTAGGGCCGTAGCATGAGGGCCGCAGCCTGCGTGTGGGAGTGCGAGAGTGCTACACAATCTTACACACGTAGTGGTGCTTCATGTAGCGCCGGCTTCGGTTTGCATGGATGCCCGCCTCTTGATCGTTGACGTCGTGCTCTCGTGCGGGAATCGGGCATGCTTTTGTGTGAACAGCGCCGACTGTCTGTGCTTTTGTGTGTCTTGGGTCCGCGGGGTTGTGTTTTTGTGTGAAAGGACGTCTTTTACTTTTTCCTTTTTTTCTCATAACAAGGTCTGAGAACTGTGAACAGCGCCTGTCTCTGTGCGATGTCGGGCCCGGGGCTAGCGCGTTTATGCTTATGTGAACAGCGCCTCGCGTACACGTACGGGGTCGACACCGCCGGGCCACACCGCACACGGCCACAGCGAGTCAGCGACACGGCGAGCGCGATCTCCTCCACACCCCGGTCCCCACACCCCCCTACATCTCCCCAGGGCTAGGAGAGGGGGTAAGACATAAGTGAGTGTGGAGGGCGGGCAGTCCCAGTGACGGTGCGGTCGAGCCTTTAGCGCTTAGGGCTCGACGCCGCCCTTCCTACTAGAGATGTGGGAGAGAGTGTCTACTACTGGGGTTTCTCAGCTCCGCCTGCTCATCGAACTCCTGGATAACGGCCGGCATGGCCGCCTTGGCATCCGGAAAGGACAAGGCTACGTCCGCGAGGTACCAACCAAACTCAGTCAGGTCAACCGTGCTGTCTGCTTTGCCATGCGTGTCGTACCACTCAAAGAACTGCTCGACGTCAAACGCTTCGCCGCTGTACATCTCGACCACCTCCTTGAGCTCCGACTTGTCCAGCGATCCACTGCCATCTTTGTCCAGCTTCATAAAGACGGCCTTAATCGTCCTCAAGGCCTTGGCGCTTTGTTTTGTGTTGCGCTTGGGTGATTGCGCCGTAACGTGCCGGGTCATCCATTTCCTCCGGATCAGCGTTCACGGTGAATGTGAGGAGGAAGCCTTGTCCGTTTCTTCCGCTAAGAACCTCCCCGAGGGCCCAAGTCAAGAATTGGCTTTGTTTTGGTGGGCAAAGTATATCCCAAAAAACTCCCTATCCGGCAAGGGGTCCGAACCCAGCCCTCTACCATTATGGGTGGCCACGGCGGCGGTCGCATGCGCATCGGCTGGGTCGGTGTCGGCGTGATGGGCCGACACATGGCTGGCCACCTCATGGCGGCGGGCCATGAGCTCTCGGTATTCAGCCGCACCGCCTCCAAGTGCGCGCCGCTGGTAGAGGCTGGAGCTCGGCTGGCGTCGTCGCCTATGGATGCCGCCTATGGAGCCGACGCAGTGTTCACGATGGTTGGAGCGCCCTCAGATGTCGAGCAGGTCACACTTGGCGGCGGCGGCGTGCTGGAGGCGCTGGAGCCAGGATCGCTGCTGATTGACTGCACCACGAGCACACCCAGCTTGGCGCAGAGAGTCGCCGCGGCCGCAGCGGGCAAGGGTGTGCTGGCGCTGGACGCGCCCGTGAGCGGAGGCGACGTCGGTGCCGAGGCGGCGTCACTCTCCATCATGTGTGGCGGGAGCGATTACCTGGCGGAGGGGGCGGCGGCGCCGGCGGCGGTGTAGACGGAGGTGGCGGGGACGGAGGTGGCGGGGACGGAGGTGGCGGGGACGGAGGTGGCGGGGACGGAGATGGCGATGGTGGTGGCGGTGGCAACGGCGGTGGCGGTGGCGGCGGAGAGGGAGGCGGCGGTGGCGGGGACTGCGGTGGCGACGGCGGGGGTCGCGGCGGGAAGGGCGGCGGCGGCAGTGGTGGCGAGGGAGGCGGCGGTGGTGGCGGTGGCGGGGACTGCGGTGGCGGGCTGTCCGGCGGCAGTGGTGGCGAGAGAGGCGGCGGTGGTGGCGGTGGCGGGGACTGCGGTGGCGGGCTGTCCGGTGGCGGTGGAGTTGGCGGTGGTGGCGGCGACAGCGGTGGTGGCGGCGATGGTGGCGAGGGAGGCAGCGGTGGCGGGGACTGCGGTGGCGACGGCGGGGGTCGCGGCGGGAAGGGCGGCGGCGGCAGTGGTGGCGAGGGAGGCGGCGGTGGTGGCGGTGGCGGGGACTGCGGTGGCGGGCTGTCCGGCGGCAGTGGTGGCGAGGGAGGCGGCGGTGGTGGCGGTGGCGGGGACTGCGGTGGCGGGCTGTCCGGCGGCAGTGGTGGCGAGGGAGGCGGCGGTGGTGGCGGTGGCGGGGACTGCGGTGGCGGGCTGTCCGGTGGCGGTGGAGTTGGCGGTGGTGGCGGCGACAGCGGTGGTGGCGGCGATGGTGGCGAGGGAGGCAGCGGCGGCGGCGGTGGCGGTGGTGGCGGCGACGGCGGTGATGGCGGCGGCGATGGCGGCGACGGTGGCGGAGGCGGCCGAGGGAGGGGAGGCGCCGGCAGGTGAGTCACCTCCCCGTTGAAGGCTAATGTCTCTCCGCGAAAGCCACTCTGCCCCGGGGCGGGCTTGATGCGGCACGCGTGCTCGCCCATCGGGAGGACGTGCAGCACCGGCTTCTTGTGGAGATCGCAGCTGTTTTCGGGCCCGCCAGTGAAGTGGTAGTCGGTTGCGAGGCAATCTCGACTATCGCGGCACAGGGCCTGGCACTCGGCCTCGCTCACGCCCAAAATTGTGTCAACCGAACCATACGCGCCGTGCTCCACCCGGCAACCGCCGCGTTGTCCGCCGGCGAGCGGCCAGAGATCTCCCGCCGACCAACCGCCGACCGCCGGGACCATTTGGTTGGAGGGGCTCGCGGAAGGCTTCGGCGCCGACTGCGGAAGCGGTGGTTGCACCGGCAACCACCACGGTGGCGGGCGGGGCGGAGGTGGAGGTGCTCGGAGAAACCAGAACGAGCGAGCTCGGCCTGCCTGGCCGAGCCGACCAGCGCGAGGAGAGAGGCCGTAAAGGAGGACCGGCGGGGGCGGGGAGGGTTCTGGGGACCACGGAGAGGGAGGA